>NC_133348.1:20456779-20756779 GCF_030506205.2 Paramisgurnus dabryanus | reverse complement strand
TGTCACTTTGTTTTTGTTTTCAGTTTACATTTTAATAAACATTTACAAATATTAACAAATATGTGTTTTAATAAGACATTGCCACAGGTGTACAAATTCAAGTACCTGAAGTCACAAAACGGAGTCGATCTTCTAAATTTAAGGTTAGGGTTGGGACAGTTTTTAACAAATTTAGCCAACACCAAGAGACCATTCCCTGTCTGACTGTATTGTGCCAACTGTAAAATTTGTTGGAGGAGGTTTAATGCTATATTGCTGTTTCTCAGGGGTTAGGCTTGGCCCTTAATTCTTGTGATGGGAATTCTTAATGCTTAAGCAGAACATTTAGAACCATGCTTCCAACTTTGTGGCTCCTTTTATTACAGCATGACTGCCCCGCATTGCACAATTCAAATCAATAAAGACAAGCAAGATCTATCGTTGGATGAATTTGGCGTAGAACTTGACTGGCACACATAACCTCAACCCTATCAAACACCTTTTGGATGAATTGGAACAGAGATGGGGAGCCACTGCCAGGCCTTCTGTTAAAACGTCAGTTTGACATCATAAATGCTCCACTGATAAGTTGGGGGAAAAGCCCACAACAAAATCTTGTAAAACGCTTTTCAGTAGAAAGAATTTGGGGGACCAACCTTAGAATTTAATGTCATTTAAAATCCTTGTTTGTGTAATGGTCAGGTATCCCAAATAGGTTTGACAATATTGTGTAGCTAATCATTGTTTTAACAAACTGTTACTGTAATAATTGGATATCATTTCCAGATCTCAGCAAAAAATAAAACGTCAAAGCTCCAGTCAAGATTGACTGGCAGGAGCAATATCATGGTGAGATGGTAATTGTAGTCCGGACCACACTGAGAAAAGCGAAGTGAGTTTATCGTATTTGATAATAGACTTGTTCGACTTTATGCAGCACCGCCAGAACTGAAAGGCGGATAACGTCAAAGTACCGCGAGAGCGATTCGAAATTACACTTCTCCGCATGATTTCTCCAATCGCTCTCGCGGCACCTTGACGTCATCCGCCTGTCGGTTTTTGTGGCGCCGCCAGACCGCAAGACGCACAGCTTTCGAATCGCTCTCGCGGTAGTCTGATGTCACACGCTGATGGGTCTGCGCAATAACGTATATAGCTATTCGAGCGGTTTTCATTATGTTTCATCTATCTCTCTCTCTTTCTAAATATTGCTTTATAAATCTTTTGTTGGCGGCTCGGTAAGTACTTGCTTAAGGGCAACATTAAAAGTAAAATATGTTTAATTAACGTTTAAACTTGGGTTTGCTTGGGTTTTCTCATGGTGTGCTCTAATTTGTCAGGGAAGTCACATTTATCGTTTTTATGTTGTTAACGGGGACAGTTTCACTGCATTTTAATTACGTTTGACCAGTTGAATGTATTTCATTTTTTTATTGAGTTTCATTTAACTAGTCAATTGAGCTACAAGGAGTTTACGTGTCTCATAATCAAAATGTCTTTAGTTATTTACAAATTCTATAACGTTCTGCTTGGTGGATTTTATTTAGTAACTGGTACAGGTCACTGATGTTCGTGTTTCCGTGTCGCAGAGATCCTTTATAACGCTTTAATTATACAACATATAATAAACATATTTACAAATAAACATTTTTCTTCTAGACATTTAAATTAATGTTTTAAATATGGTATTATTATATGCAGCAATAGATCTATTAACTGTTAAGACAACATTGCATGCTGTTACTTTTGTTTATTCAGAACGTAAATAGTTGATTGTTGTGTAGCGTACAATTGTATATGAATGTCGAGGATTATGAAATTGTGCTGTGTGGTCCGATCCTAACTAGTTGTACTGATTGGCATTGAGCAAACGGAGAGACCACAGAAACTGTGTGGGGGAGAGGGCGATTTTTAAATGGATCGTGAGCATCTCTGTGCCCCACTGTTGTTGGTTTGGTATTTGGTTTACCGTCACTGATGGTTGTGTTTCTTTTAGTAGGTCAGAGTTCCTGCACCGTTTTTCTACAGTACACTCAAGTTTCACCTCATATCGTATAAATCTTTCGCCTTTTACTAAAGATTTCCGTGGGGAGGAATAAAATGAGTATAATATAATTTTTGGTTGCTCTACTTAACTGTGGGGCTTCTAAAACGGTTTAAATAAGAATGGATAATTTAACTTATAGAGTTAACCATTGTTGTAAATATTCAGTGAGATACTGTGATCATGTTGGTCTGTAGGGGGCGTCATGGATAAGGTTATAATGTGTTGCCTTGGTTGCTCTTTAAACGGAAATTTTAGGTATGTAGAGATCTTCTAGTGATTTGTGTCAGTTGATCAATGGGTAAAATACGATTGAGCTTGGATAAAAACAAATAATACATAAATACATCGAACATGGTACACATACAAGTACAAATGTAGCAGGTATTTTGTGCTGAAACTCTCAACACAGCGTTTGCATTATATAACTTCTGTTTATTCAACACGCAAATATAGTGGATAGCGTACAACTGTATTAATGTCAAGGATCATTGTGTTATGTACGTCCGATCCAGACTGGTTGTAACGTTACTGAGTGGCAGTAAACAAACGGAGAGACCACAGAAACAGTGCGGGGAAGAAGAGTAGAAGGCGATTTTCAACGGATCGTGAGCATCTCTATGCCCTCTACTGTTGTTTGTTAACTACCGTCACTGATGGTTGTGTTTCTTTTAGTAGGGCAGAGTTTCTGCACCCTTATTCTACAGTACACTCATGTTTCACCTCAAATCGTATAAATCTTTCGCCTTTTACTAAAGATTTCCGTGGGGAGGAATATAATGAGTTTAAGCTAATTGTTTGATGTCCTACTTATCTGTGGGGCTTCTGAAACGGTATAAATAAGATTGGAAAAATAAAACATAAGAATAGAGTTATTCGGTGTAGGGCTTGATTGAAATGTTGTGTTAAATGATGTTCTATAGGGGGCGTAACAGATTAGGTTATGATGTATTGCCTTTGTTGCTTTTAAACGGATATTTTAGGAATATTGAAATGATCTAGTCATCTGTGTAAGTTGTCTAAATTGGTAAAACCTACGATGGAGCTTGGATAAAAACAAATAATATATAAATACATTGAACATGGTACACATACAAGTACAATGTAACAGGTATTTTGTGCTGAAACTCTCAACACAACGTTTGCATTATATTTTAACACGCAAATATAGTGGATAGCGTACAACTGTATTAATGTCAAGGATCATTGTGCAATGTACGTCCGATCCAGACTGGTTGTACTGACTGGCAGTAAACAAACGGAGAGACCACAGAAACAGTGTGGGGAAGAAGAGTAGAAGGCGATTTTCAATCGGATTGTGAGCATCTCTATGCCCTACTGTTGTTTGGTAACTACCGTCACTGATGGTTGTGTTTCTTTTAGTAGGGCAGAGTTTCTGCACCCTTCTTCTACAGTACACTCATGTTTCACCTCATATCGTATAAATCTTTCGCCTTTTACTAAAGATTTCCGTGGGGAGGAATAAAATGAGTATAAGTTAAATTTTTGTTGCCCTGCATAACAGTGGGGCTTCTGAAACGGTTAAAATAAGAATGAAGAAACGACATTACGATAATTTGGTGGAGGGATTCAATGAAGCACCGTGTTTATGATGTTCTGTAGGGGGCGTACTAGATTAGGTTATGTTGTAATGCTTTGGTTGCTTTAAAACGGATATTTTAGGAATATTGAGAATTCTATTGATCTGTGTCAGATGTTTAAAAACCTAATGGGTTAAACATACGATGGAGCTTGGATAAAAACAAATAATACATAAATACATTAAATATGGTACACGCAAGTACAAATGTAACAGGTATTTTGTGCTGAAACTCTCAACACAACGTTTGCATTATATAACTACTGTTTATTTAATATGCAAATATAGTGGATAGCGTACAACTATTAATGTCAAGGATCATTATTCGATGTACGTCCGATTCAGACTGGTTGTAATGACTGGCAGTAAACAAACGGAGAGACCACAGAAACAGTGTGAGGAAGAAGAATAGAAGGCGATTTTCAAACGGATCGTGAGCATCTTTATGACCTACTGTTGTTTGGTAACTACCTACCGTCACTGATGGTTGTGTTTCTTTTAGTAGGGCAGAGTTTCTGCATACTTCTTCTAAAGTACACTCAAGTTTCACCTCAGTACGTATAAATCTTTCGCCTTTTACTAAAGATTTCCGTGGGGAGGAATAAAATGAGTATAAGTTAATTTTTTGTTGCCCTACTCAAACTTAGGGCTTCTGAAACGGTTAAAGTAAGAATGAAGAAACAAACCATTTGAATTACTTGATGTAGAGATTCAATTTATGGTGTATTGTAAGGGGCGTATTAGATTAGATTAGTGATGGGATTTATGGCTCTTTGAGGGGATCCGGATCTTGGCGATCCGTTCCTTTCAAAGAGCCGTTCAAAAGAACGGCTCTTTTGGCTCTTTAAAATATTTAGTCAGTTTTAAGAAGCCAGCTTAGGGGCATCTCAGTTTATCCTGGAAATAATCACTAGGAGGAATGATGAGGTGAGATTTGTAGTCTAATAATTAAGTTCAGATATCTAAACCAATATCTGAGTTTAAATTATTCTGAAATATTGATTTTAACCTCATTTGTCATGTGTGGACTATATATATATATATATATATATATATATATATTCCATAGGGTTGCACAAAATCCCTCTGCTTAGACAGTGACATCACTGTTTTGGATTTACCTTTAGTACAAAATGTGTGTATGTGTAAATCTACTTTGACTTATGTTATTCATACAATACCTACTCACAAATAAACATTAAAAAAAAATCCGGCTGCAATGAATTTCTGTGCAAAACAGCTTTTACTACAAACTCTTCCACAAATTAGAATAAATAAAATGGAAATAAATGTCTACATACAGTCCACTATTAATACTATTATTACGGTAAACTTTGCAAATAGGACATCTGGGGCACACCGTTTTTTTTCCACTGGAGTTCTCACGTGAACGATGCGTGCACAACTATCATCATGTGCACCCCTCCCCCTATAACTGTTCTGTCTCGCGGAGGAGCTAATTTGTGTGCATCTGTGTGAAACACGCATAGGAAAAAGAACGACAGAAAGAACGGCTCCCCTCCAGCCGCGACTCGGCTCCCATCGTTCATGTTAATGAGCCGTTCAAAAGAATCGGTTCGTTCGCGAACGTCACAACTCTAGATTAGATTATTATGTAATGCTTTGGTTGCTTTAACACGGATATTATAGGAATGTTGAGTTTTTCTAGTGATTTGTGTCAGATGTTTAAATACTAAATGGGTTAAACATGCGATGGAGCTTGGATAAAAAAAAATACATAAATACATTAAACATGGTACACATACAAATGTAACAGGTATTTTGTGCTGAAACTCTCAACACAACGTTTGCATTATATAACTACTGTTTATTTAATACGCAAATACAGTGGATAGCGTACAACTGTATTAATGTCTAGGATCATTGTTCAATGTACGTCCGATCCAGACTGGTTGTTATGACTGGCAGTAAACAAACGGAGAGACCACAGAAACAGTGTGGGGAAGAAGAGTAGAAGGCGATTTTCAAACGGATCGTGAGCACCTCTATGCCCTACTGTTGTTTGGTAACTACCGTCACTGATGGTTGTGTTTCTTTTAGAAGGGCAGAGTTTCTGCACACTTTTACTACAGTACACTCATGTTTCACCTCAAATCGTATAAATCTTTCGCCTTTTACTAAAGATTTCCGTGGGGAGGAATAAAATGAGTATAAGTTAATTTTTTGTCGCCCTACTTTACTGTGGGGCTTCTGAAAAGGTTAAAATAAGATTGGATAAACATGTCATATGAGTTGCCCTTTGGTGTAGGGGTTAAATGAGATGCAATTATTATAATGATATGAAGGGTTTGTATTATTTTATATAACGATGTATTACTCTGGTTGTTAAAAACGGATGTTATACCAAAGTTAAGATTATTTAGTCTGTGTCAGTTGTCTAGATATGGGTAAAACACTTAGGCATGGATAAAAACAAATTATGCATAAATACATTAAACATGGTACACAAGTACAAAAGTAACAGGTATTTGTTTGTGCTGAAACCCTGGACAACGTTTGCATTATATTACTTCTGTTTATTCAAAACGCAAATATAGTGGAAAGCGTACAAATGTCAAGGATCATTGTGCTGTTTGTCCAATCCTGACTGGTTGTACTGACTGGCAGTAAACAAACGGAGAAACCACAGAAACAGTGCGGGGAAGAAGGCGATTTTCAAACGAAAGTGAGCATCTCTATGTCCTACTGTTGTAGTTTGGTTACCGTCACTGGGGTTTGTGTTTCCTTTAGTGTGTACGAGTTCCTGCCCCCTCTACTACCATAAACTCATGTTTCACCTCAAATCGTATAAATCTTTCGCCTTTTACTAAAGATTTCCGTGGGGAGGAATAAAATGAGTATAAGTTAATTTTTTGTTGCCCTACTTCAATGTAGGGTTCCTGAAACGGTAAATAAAAGAATAATATGTTAATGATCGAGATACTTAATAAACATCAGTTTAATCATAGTTATATAGTTAATCATAAATCGTAGTAATATACTTATAACTTTCAAATGTATTTTTTGATTACTTAAATAAATAATACTTGATGGCGTATGCAGCTTGCATGCGACTTCAGCAGGCTGCAGAATCGGGATTGTGGTACGGACCATGGTACGGACAGTGTTTAAGCGCAATCACGTGACCGCCGAGGACAAACACTTTGACCTCCCATGATGCATTGCATGTTTTCCTGTAATATTCTTAAGTTTTATACAGTTCTTTATACATATAAATTCATTTAAGATATACATTCCGATTGCCTTACTCGCGTGTTGTAATATACTAGTTTAGTTTAATTTGTTTAATTTGTTTGATAAGCGCAACTGTTGAGTTACCGTCACTGGTGTTTGTGTTTCGTTTGGTGTGCCAGTGATCTTGCACGTTATCTCAGCCATACACTCATGTTTCACCTCAAATCGTATAAATCTTTCGCCTTTTACTAAAGATTTCCGTGGGGAGGAACACAATGAGTCTAAATTAATTTTTTGTCGCCCTACTTCAACGTAGGGCTCATATGTTGGTTAAAGAAAGAATACACAGCATATTGATTAATGCGTAATAGAGCTTATTATATTAGCTTCAATGTTAAAAACTCAGTAGCTACTTATGATGAAGTGGAAACCTTAGTCTGTATTACCTAATAAAGAGTTAATGTTTTATAAAGTATCAAATCTACCTATGCTTTTGTTCTTTATCGTTCTGGTGGGCTACATTGTTTAGGAACCGTTTCTGAGATGATTGATTCCAGTAGCCGGAAGTTAGATCGTGTGTTTCCGTCATTTGTCGTGAAGTTTCGTGTTTTTCCATCCAAGACCATAACAATCCCACGTGGAGAAACACAAATACTTTTTTGCGTTGAAAATTGTGTGGGGGGTCGTTTTATTCTTGTTTTTATTATATTGTCAATTATGTTTAAGAACATGCAAGTATAAATCTGTCTGTTGTTATTATGACTGTATCTGGAAGGTTAAAGGCATTTGTTGCCTGTATGTATCATGGGGCCTTATTTCACTGTTTTTGAGACAATATAACCAAACCAGTTCTGCCAAAACTCAATTTGACTTTAGTATTTTTGCATATCTGCTTAGCTGGAAAACACAAAAAGCTACAGAGAAACTGACTGCTTGTTTTGTTCTCACACAGTGTTTGGATCATATTTTACTTCCTTGCGTCAAATATCGCCTACTTCTATACTATATAGTATGCAAAAATTAGTATAAGTATGTTATATAACGATTTACTGAATGCATACCTAGATTTCTCAGCTAGGAGGTTACTTGATGAACACTTTCCTATCTCATGAGGCCACAGTAGCCTAGTAGCAAACACATTTAAAGCGCACCTATTTCATTGCTAAAAACAACGTTATGTTGTGCATTTGGTATAATGCAATGTGTTTGCGTGGTTTATGGTTAAAAAACTCATTACTTTCCACATACCGTACGTTTTCGTAGCTCCAGATTTCACTCTCTGTGAAAAGATCTGTGTCCCTGATTGGCCAGCTAATCCGTACGTTGTGATTGGCCTGAATACCTCTGACGTCAGCTGGAAATGTGACGCTCCTTACCATGTTTAAAAGATTCTTGCTGCTTCTGAAACTGCCTTCTTCCAGACAATATAGTACCCGAAAAGCAGTAGGTGAGGGCGAGTAGTATGTCCGAATACATAGTATTCGAAAAACAGTATGCGAAAAGTACCCAGATGACCTACTACTTCAGGTTAGATTTTGCAGTGTGCATACGATGGACACATCACTATCCCAAGATGCTCCGGGAGAGGAGTTATGCAACGAAAAAGATGACGCGTTGTCTTATTAGGCTGTATTTGCCCTGGAATGACATGAGGTGATGACGGCTCTCCTGATTTTGCCAAGTGGTTGATGTCCTCAGGGCAACATTATATCAACCAATCAGATTTCAGAAATAAGTTTACAGTTTGTTTTAAGTTAAAGCTTACAACCAGGATTAGCTGTTTCTAGACCATTGTTTTTCACTTATCATGTCCCTCTGATTTTGGGGTTTGGTTATGGTTAGGGTTGGGGTTTGGGGTGGGTTTAGGTTTTATTTAGAAAAATGTTGTCCTTGGGTCAACACAATATGTTGCCCTGAGGACATCTCTCACTTGGCAAAAATCAGTTTGAGCACGTAATGACAACGTATGTCACGTAATGTAGCAACATGGCGGATGTAGTACGTCCGAATCTTATTCATACTACCAGGATTCATACTATACAGTACCTACTGTTTTAACGGTAAGTAAGTGACTACTTACTGCAGAACCTACTCCACAGTATGCGGTTTCGGTGCAATGCTGCTGACAGGAGTTAATTTAAGTGGGAGGAATTATGATAATGTCAGTCTCGTCCACATCAACAGGCACAGAAAGTTAACTGTTGACTACAGTCTGTGTGTTTGTTGTTGTACAAGGAAAGAGTTTTACGTTGGAGATGATAACTCACGTCATCTTTACTTTGGGGTATGTACCTTTTCAATATCGTTAATATGTGCTAATACACACCGAAGGAAATGTTAAATTATGAATCGGACCATAGGTGCTCTTTAAAGAGCGAATACATTAAAGATACCAGAAAACTATGAACGTCCAGCTCTGCTCAAGTATAATTGATGCATGCATCAAGAAATTGATTACTCTTGGTTAAAATGTACTTGTTTAACAACACCTGAGTATTTTTTTTTTTTTTTTTTGCTGCTGTTGCTTGTGTTATAGGTCAGTGCCTCCCAATCCTGGTCCTCGAGGACCCCCTCCCAAAATGTTTTAGATGTCTTCCTATTTAACACACCTGATTTAACTCATCAGCTTGTTAAGGGAGACATGTTTACAATTTTTGAAGGGGGCTGATTAGTTGAATCAGGTGTTTTAAATAAGGTCTCTAAAATGTTTTGGAAGGGGGTCCTTAAGGACCAGGATTGGGAAGCACTGTCATATGTGAACAAACATTGAGGTCACAAGACAATACGATGGTGGATGTAATCTGTCTTCAATTTATGCATACTGCACCCTATATACTATAGCATATATAATGTACAGATTTAACAGTCAAAGTAGTTCTCTAATTGACCATGTTGTCTGATAAGGATTTATGAGGAATGCTGGACAAAGGTGAGCTCTGATTAACTTGGCAAATACAAGCCATTAACATGTCAGTGTATATATATATATATAATATATATATATATATATATATATATATATATATATATATATATATATATATATATATATATATCAAGGACAAGAAGAGAGGAAATTAATGTTTATCTCAAATGACATATAAAGGGGATTGACAATGGAAATAAGTATTCAAAGTGTAAATATCACACTTTTTACATGAAGCTATCCTCATGCTTTCATGCTTAAATTACTGCATCCATTCTTTAGTTATTTTCTGATATATTGCTAGTCAATTATAAAGCCCGAAAGTGTTGAGGTCCTTTGTAATAAACAGAACTTCTAATGCACTACAACTCATCATGTTCCTTATCACAAAACTCCAGACTTTTAGTAGTTAAAAAGTCCCAATTTTTCCCACATGGGACCCATAGCTGGCACCTAAACTGTAAAGCAGCCATTCTGACACCTGAGAAAGTGCCTGAGCCCCGGACAGTATAAATCTAGATTAAAGACACATCTCTTCAACCTAGCATACATAATATTTGCGTCCTGAACTTTGCATTTTGTTTATAAAAAAAAATGAATAATAACTATCCTCTATAAGGCTTTGAACCCCTTGCAATTAGATGATGCCAGCTCATCAGTCATAAACTGATTAATATTATTTTTACTTTGTCTTCGTGAATTGTTGTGTTTTATGTGTAGTTTACATAGTATGCTTCTGTAAAGCTGCTTTTCAACTGTGAACAGCGCTGGCTATACAAATAAATGTGATTTAAATTAAGATGTGTTAAATCCATTCACACTTCAGTTTTCCAATCTAAAGACATATTGTGCAAAATCAAATAACTTCACTTTTAGATGCGTGTAATGTGCAGGGCAAGCATGACGTTGCAGTGTGGTTAAAACCAAAAGGTGAACTCCGCCCTTAATCCTACAGATCATCAAGGCACTGCCCCTATGGGAGGGGCATGTACAAAGTCAATGACAAGGGGGGAGCCTAATGAGGTCTAAAGACAAACAGCAAAGCGAGTGAAAAGTATCTTTAAAAGGAAGGAGAGCAGACAAAGAGAAGAAAATACAGAAACGATTGATACAAACATGAGCACAGAAGGAAATCAGAATGCAGGAAGTGAAGCAGTGAATGGCAAATGCAACAAAACTGAGGGGAAGGTATGAGAAGACACTTTAAAAGTGAAACATGGTTTTTATGGTTTTGGAGGAGGGGTTTACTTAATTTTTAAACTTGTTAGAAGTATTAAAGTGATTTGATCTTACATAGCTGCGCATGGAGATGTGTGTTTGAAAATCTATATGTGAAAATAGTACATTTCATTTGAAGGTTAGTTCATAGGAAAGTTCATATGGTTTATACCAGGCATGCAGATGTTTGTAACAATACGTTCATCTCAATTTGTGTGAGATTGAGTATAGATGACTTACTCATGCTTGCATCAGCTTTATAGTCACCATGTTTACATAGTGTGTAGTAAAGCTTTCCTTTTCCTGTTTGATAAGACCGTTTAAGATTTATTGTTACAGATTTACAAATGTGTTTTGAAAATACAAGTTTTTTTAAAACCAGCCACATGGTTAGCAACACATGGTGATTGTTTAACTTAATGCTTCCCAAATCCTGGTCCTCCCAAAAAGTTTTAGATGCCTCCTTATTTAAAACACCTGATTCAACTAATCAGCCTCCTTTCAGAATGGTAAACATGTCTCCCTAACAAGCTGATGAGTTAAATCAGGTGTTTAAAAAAATAAGGAGACATCTAAAACTTTTTGGGAGAGGGTCCTCGAGGACTAGAATTGGGAAGCACTGGCTCATTTAATTGGCAGTGATTTCCTGAAACAGCATCTTTGTAGAAGTTGAAGATTGTTCAGGACTACTATTCTCTGATCTGCTTGTAGTTACAGTGTCCCATAAATGACCCAAATTTTCCCAAAGACGAAGTAAAGAAGATATGGAAGGAATGTCAGTACGAGAGCTTCTGGTATCGAGGTAAAGTCACAGACATCTTATCTTTTGAACTAATTTAATATCACTATATGAAACATGGATGTGTTCTGTCTGAAATGTGATGGGCTTTACTAAAATGTTAAAGGAAGTTAGTTTCATTACCTTTCAAAACGTGTGTTTTAGCTCCCTTCCCCTCTTAAGTAGCCTACTTGACAGATGGAGGTTCAAGAATTTTTCCCAAAAAGGGCGAATTAAGAAAAACAGAGGCCCCTTATGCTTCAGTGATTATGTTTGAGCTGGAATTTGGTTTACCATTAGTACAATGTTTGCATAGGGAAAAACAAAAGGTCTGACTGTACAGTCTGGTAGTTATCCACAGCTGGCAGTGATCTGTTAAGAGATGATAGTGTCTCTGGTTTCATCATGCTGCTGAAGTGCCCTCTTGTCAAACCAGCCCCCTTTGCATTCACTGAGCATTTCAAATCTGAATCTTCATAGTGTCCCTAAATTTTTATACTTTACACTCAATAATTTACATGCTTGATTTGTAATTTGTAACTTATTTTGTCATACTCAAAAACTTGTGTTAAATGTCTCCACAGCTCTTCCTCTGTCTGTCGGGAACATGACTGTGACAGGTGGCCTTATATACAGTGGTAAGATTCTGCATAATGTGTTTGACATTTGACTATAGTCTATCAGGACAAAATAATTGTCTTGTAAATGCACTGTGCTTTTAAGAAAATGTAGCGTTTGACATGAGAGAAAAAACTCAAAACACATTAACCACTATTAATGTTATACTTATGGCTTTTTAACCTATTTTTTAACAGGTGTTTGGAATAAGTCAAAGCGATTTGGGTATTTTCCCAAACTGATTTGTAAGTTCAACCCCTTGCAACAATCCATAGTATCATTACTGTATATTACCGCAATATCTTGTTGCAATACAAACTGTTAACTTAAATTGATACTTTTCCTATGTAGTGGCGGGCATTCTGGGTTATGCAGTAGGCAAAGCTTCCTATATCCCAACTTACAGAGAGAAGTTTAATAAACTGGAACCTGAGTTCAAAAAAGCGTTTGGTTCAGGGTTTGGACCACCTGGATTTGGACCTGGACATAAGTAAGAAATTGTCCATGTGTGAATTGTGGGTTGTCTATTTAATTAGAGGTTTTAGTTTTAAATGTTTGCATGCAGTGTACCGAAATTATTATTTTTTTTTATATTTTCATTTAAACAGACATTGCCACCATGTGTGTGAAAGTTGCAAGAAAGAGGGAAAAGAAGCCACACCGACAGCGTCTGATGCGCCCACTCAAAGCTGATGTAAAACATACCTAAACACACCCATTTTAACACACTAACCCCACCTCTTACTAACATGTATATACTTGTACAAAAAAAACCCCATTGACACCTATTTATGTAAGGAATAACTGACGACAGGCCTTGAACTATTCAAAAATATTTACGATAAATTTTCCAAATAATTTAAAAGACCGTCAATTATTCTCCTTATCCCATGGTTATCACAACATAAAAAATTATTCAGATATTTTAGTTTAAGACACCTATTGTCAATAGGAATATTATCTTACGCATCTCATAAAGTTTTGTTGCCATTTCAAAACTTAATTTTACAGCGAGAGGGAGAGAAAGACTCACCCGCTCACTTTGCTATATATATATATATATATATATATATATATATATATTATCTGGAATGAAGCAAAAACAAAACTAAACAAGCAGACAACCAGTGTTTATTTACTGTGTTCATTTTCTTTTATTTATTTGATGTATTCTCACGTCTTTCTTTTGCTACCACATATATATTTTTATTGAAATTAAATAAATGTTATTTCAGTTAAACCAGCAATAAGGAACTATAGGCGGTTTCCCGGACGGGATTAAACTAGTCCTAGACTAAAATAAATGTTAGAGCTGTCCAAACTGAAAACAACTTGCACTGACATATCTTAAAATACATCAATGCCCTTTGTTTTGCCTCAAAATGCACACAAGTACTGTTTTTAGTAAGGCATGTTTGTTAAAACTTTATATTTCATAATTAAACTAAGGCTTAATCCTGTTTTAAGATAATCTCTGTCCGGGAAACCAACCCTACATGTGTGCAATTACTGAAAAATAATGCACACCCATAAAACGTTTCTCAGCCAATTAGAACGAAGTATTCAACAGCCCTGTGGTATAACCACACCATATCAATGTCAAAGGTAAATCTATCATTGTTTGTGTTACAGGGTCGTTAAAATGAAGAGGACACAGCTCATTAAACAATGTTTTTGCAATGAATTTTTTAAAATAAACATCAAACTTTAACAGCTTCCTAAACAATGTTTCTGCAATGACTTTTTAAAATAAAAATGTATCTTTAAACACAATGCAGTGCTTTTCTTCCTACAGCTCAAATGGTAGATCATGGCGGCTGCGATGCCAAGGTCATGTTTTTTTTTTTTTTTTTTTTGCAATACTGCAATCTAAAGCTTTGTGTAATTTGGATAAAAAAAATGTGTTTGCCAGGAAATCTGGCAATGTAAATATAAGCAAAAGCAGCAAAAACTTAACTAGCCACAAGGGGGCGCCATAACATTACAAAACAGTAAGCATGCAGACTAGACAACATTTGTAACGGTGCAAAGTTACACATTTATTTTTGTGTGATGCTTGAAAATATACATAAATAATTAATCCATATCTGTGTCCAAAACCAATGATGGTTTAGCACGAATACATGTGTTATTACAAGAGGTAAATCTGTGGAACAATGTACTAGTTCCACTAGTTTGTTAATAGTTGCTATAGATTGAATTGTATTTGACATTTACATTAAGGAAATAATGCAATGAATTTAGGCAAGCATATCTTTGTCTTATCTCTTGTAGAGGCTATGACACTGTAATAATTGTAACATCAGAGATCTTATTATCACTGGTCCAAGTCCAAAAACGGTCCAAACATAACTACCCGGTCACAGTTTACTTAGTTGTGTGAAACAAAATTTTCAGTAAAAAAAGTTGCCTTTTTGGTTTATAGTAAATAATCCTATTTGAAAATGTATTTATTTCATAAATATGTATTTATACCAGACAGAATTTCCTAGTCAATAAAAACTGATATTTATGATGTTAAAATGATTTAGCTTAAATTCACTTATAGCAAGAAGCAAACTGGATAAACATTTGTTTTCATACCATTTATGCAATCAATTCCAAATAAAGTTGCAAACAAATTTGCATTCATTTCCACAACTGAGATTTCCTCCTAAAGGTACATACATTCATTTGCAGTATGAATTTGACTGAAGCTTTTTGGCTGATCTGGCGGTGTAGGCATGAAACAACAGGAGTCCCCATATATTTAGCTGTTTTCAACAAGGTTTACTAAGGTTGATCATTCTCATTCATCCCAAGCATCTCCATACTTGTTCTTTTTAACTGGCAAAACAAGAAAGGAAAAAGAAAAATCAGTCATTAAAGATTCCAGGTCTGCAGATGAAAAGATACGACAATAAAGTGTATATACTAGTTATTAACTAACCTACCTTCGTACAAAAGTCTATTCAGAATAACAAGTGAAAACATATCTTAGTATAGTATAACTAACTATGCACATGGCTTATTTGAAGATACACCATCTTTGGTGACCCTGGGCACATTTAGCACAGTGGTAGCAGGTTTATACCTGTATGATGGCCATAAAGTTGCTTTGATCCACCCATTGTTATTCCCTTTAACCTAGTTTTATAACCCAAAGGTGATTCTAGGACTGTCTCTGAATAACAGTACTGCATGACATACAGACTCGTTTCAGTTATAAATACATGTAAATTAAAAAGAAGTATAGAGGTCTTTATACGTTTCATCACAATCTCTATAGACACACAGGTTATATAAAGCTCACCATCCTTTTTAGATGCTGCTACTTCTGCTTGCGGTTTAATCAGGGTTTCGGCTTTCTGTGTGAGAGTGACCTCATAGTTCTCTCTGTTTTTATTGCGCAGGTCCTCATACAACACAGGCTTCTTCTTGGGCACGTCCTCATCTATATAGAGCGGAGCTTTGGGAAGGGTATAAACTACTAATTAATATAACATAACAATCGGATGGCAAGTCCTTATTTAGTAAATAATGTCTGTTTGTTTAACAAAAGTTTTTTTTATTATATTTTACTTCATATTTACATTAAACATTAATAGTGTATGTGTGCGCAAGTAACATTACCTTGAGGGGGAAGGTCATCCCGGAACACCACAGGACCAGAATCTCTAAATCCAGAACTTAAGGGTGAGGGTTCGTATGATTGGGAGGGACTGCTGTAGGTATAATCACTCGTGTAACTGCTGTATGCCTCAGACACAGAGCTGTGGTCTGTCGGAGGTTGAAACAAAGACTCAGAACCAGGCTGTTGAGATGCTGATGGGTTTGGAAACTCTGATTGGTTAAACCTTAAAAAAAGATATCAGGTACAAGAATGTTGTTATTGTATGATATTGGTCTCTAATTATGGTAATATACAGTATGCAAGACTAATCTTTATGTATATTTATTTGAACGATATCTTTAGAAACAATCAATAAATTAAAAAGAAATTGCAGAAGTGTCTGAAATGCATATCCTTACTCAGAAGGCACATGACGCAGACGTCCCTGTCGCAGTGCCTCTCCAAGAGGGGAGTTCTCTAATTTCATAAACTTTTCTTGACAGACCCTCATGTAGGACATTTTCCCACCGATGTATCCAAATATGCCAGCAACTGCAAAACGACCACATACATTTAAAAAAAAAAAAACTCTTCTTTTGGATGCTCCTACATTATTAGTGTCTGCTGTTTGTGATACTCACTAGCAACTTTGGGAATAGAACCAAATCGTGGCGATGGAGAAAGGATTCCTAGGGACAAACAGTACAAATAACATTTAATTAATATTAGAGCTGAAACTGATCACAGTAGCTAAACTATTAACCATTAAAATAGTTAAAAGTTAGGGGGAAATAGTCAAAATTAGGGGAAAAAAGGGGAAAATAACATTTGGAAAAAGTACATAAATAGTGAACATATTAAATATTAAATCCTAAAAATCATCTTGAGGAATGTACAGTTTTTTGGCCAAAGTTGATATACCAATTTTAACAAACAAGTATTGTGAGTCAATATATACTGCATCATATATACTACCGATATATACATACAAACAACATTTAGACACTAAATTCATTGTTAACCAGCACAACATCTTGCATTATAATGTTCATTTTAATAAATAATTTATTGTATGTCTTGAATTTTGCTTCAATGATAACACATCACAGGGGTGAAAGCAAATCGAATTCATACAAATTAGCCACCTTATAAAATATGTACAAATTGCCATGAGATTGTGTTGCAATATTACATTTTTTTTTTCATTTGATGATTTTAAATGATTTAGAAGAAATTGGACAATTTAAGCTATTAAATATTACAAAATTGCTTCTAAAATAACTTTTTAAAGGCTTACAAATAAAATGAATACACCAAACCAATGAGTCCTCTGAATTAAACTGGACCAACATGAACCAGATAATGTGCATGTCAAGATAGATTTATAGTTTGTAGCCTATATAAAATGACATACAGTATATTATTGTTTATATATATTATAGCAGAATAAAAAAGCTTGTGTTAATCCGTTCTCATTATGAATTAACCACGTATGAAGATACTTTCATCATTTTTACAACGCAATGTAAACTTTATATTAAACATAACAAGAGCATTCGTCTTGTAAACTATTTTTTTTTTCTTTTTTCTTGTAAACGAATTTGAAATGATGATGTGCTGACTGTCGCGTCATAAGTTTACAATAGTTTATCCAGTGGATGTCTGACAATCTATTTGTAAATATTTCATTAAGTTTTATTTAACCATTTTAATAACTAGAGATAAACATTGGATTATGCAACAGATAAGTTCCCTGCGAAAATGAAACCTGGTTTTATTACAGTGAATCTATGTTTTGTGGCATATTATGACAACCATTTGTTAACCCATAGGTTTACTACATACACCATGTCTCAAACTATGGTAATTTAGCAAAACCATAGTTAATTGAGGTCTAGTAACTATCATTTTTGTTTTGTTTTATAAAACCATGGTTAATCACACAGATAATAAATTAATAATAAAAAGTTTCTTATATCGGTCTTTGTCATGTTATAGTCGATATGCCATGGTTTTAAATTGGAAAAAAATCGGCCGATACATCGGTGCATCTCATCTCAGTTTAAAGGAACTCACCTCTAGATATCATTGCCTGAGTGACTGCCATCGCAATTGCAGAAAAGGGCAAGGCTACAAATAACCAGAGAGATGATGTGTTACACTGGAACGTTTTTCAATATAAAAGAAATCATTACCTGCAAAGTCAGTACAGTTATAGAGCACTACTTACATCTGTACAAGAAGCTTTCTGAATTACACTCTTTAAAGACACGCCTCTCATCTTCAGTAGGAACATAAGCAGCCCCTACAGGACCCTGTAAAGACAAGACTGTGTGACTAAAATCTCTGTGAAAGTGTCAACGATCTATTGGTGCCCAAAACCGAAAGACTACACACGCACACAGATTGTTCTTTGTAGCGGTTTATTGCTCGAAAATTAGCAGTTTATTCACTGTCACTGTTAAAATGTGCATTGCTTACCTTGCCAGACCCATGTGGGATTTGCGCAGCCGGGTTGAATCCAGACGATGCTTGCGACATGTCTTCTTGCATAAACACAGTGTTATTAGATTAACAATAGTCTGTTTGCAATAGCCATGGAATTGATACACACGGATTGTGGAGTTAACTACTCAAACGACAGACTTTACTACATGACCTCCAGTCGACTCATACACAAAACTTAACCCGGAAGTTGAGGCGTTTAGCCGGAAGCACCAATTAAAAGTCTTTAAAAGATTTTATTTTTTTATAATTTTCTTTATGTTAATATTTATATAATATGGTTGAGCGATAACTATTCAAAATTTGCAAGGTTAATAAAATGTCTCAGCGATTTATACATATAATGTTGATGCACATATGAACTGAAATATAAGTTTAGTAAATAATTATTTAGTTAATATTTTATTTACTTGTTACTAATAGTTTATATTATTAGATTTTTACTAGTAATCAAACAACATGTGCATCTTTATGTTTCTACACATAAACTCTGAATTCTGAAAAGAGAGATTAGAATCAAGCAGTACAGTTATGAATGATTTCGTATTCTACAGAGAAAACTTTAAAATAATATAACTATTGCTCACTTTATCGACCAACATCGCTATTTAATTTTTTCCCCTAGACTGCACTTTTAAACAACCGTGTGTTTTGACAACTACTAGAAGAAAAGAATCGCATTATTTCGACCAATCCGGTAGCAGTTGCTAGTTGATTGATGGCAAAATCAGCAAATAGAGTGGATTTTTTTGTTAAGCGTAAAGGCAAAGGGCGGAGCATAGCTCCGCAATCTTGACACCGCGACTCCCCTATCAGAGGATCGGATTGTCAAAGCCGTTAGCCAGCGCTGCTCCAATCTGATGGACAGGGAGGTGGGCACGTTGTCATCCGTCGAGTTTTTAGGTGTTTAGCGAAAAAGACCGAGATCACGTAAAAGATCGCGAATGGATAACAAACTGGATGAACATTAGAGAGCAACGGATGTAAGAGTTTTTCTTTGTAAAGCTCGCACTAGTCTCATTTTTGGAGAGAATAACCAACGGCTTTTCAGCGTTAGCGCGAGCAGGCTAACTGACGAGGAAAAGCGCAGCTGCTCTATAAAAGGTAAGAAAGGCCGATTTCTGTTTGAATAACCTCAAATCACGTTAGACTGAGAGAGCAAGCTTTCAGTGTTCACGCTCGTCGGCTGTCTTATCAGATGTACTTTTCCTTTATGGTTATTAAAAGGCAGTTTGGCGACATGCATTTGAAGCGAAGATGAGTGCAGTTAACGTTAGTGGTTGTGTCACAAAATCTTAAAGAGCTTTTTGGCTAGACAGCATACTTGGACGTGCATGGTCATATAATGTACACGTGAAATATGTGAACTAACAAGTTAACCAGCGTTGAAAGTTCAAGTATGAGTCTACATCCACAGGCCACTTTGTGACTTTTTGCTCGGAGTTTGGACGATAACATAAGGGAGACCTGTATTTAACATAACCAGAGTTAACCTTTTGGGCAACGTATATGACAATTTGGTGATGGGAAATACAGCTAACGTTGCCAACCTATAATTAAAAAATATTAGTTGTAAATTAAAAATATCTGGTACAATGTTACAAAAATTGGTTTAAAACTCGATCTAGTAAATTATCCGTCTTGTTTGAAACCGATAGATTGAAAAACTAGCTTTTCACTGCTTCACCCCTTTATTTTTTTTGTGGGAAGGTGTATTTCTGGTAAATAATCTCTGAAGATGTTAGTATCCGAATAACTTATCTGTAGACATTGGTTTCTGTTAACCCAGACACCTCTTTTCTGTTACACGACTATAATAAAATCACTTGAATAGTTCACTATTGTTTATTAGGTGTCCTATGCAAACATGCCCATGAGTCATAAATGATGCTAACAGCCTCTCAACATTTGGTGTGACAGCAGTACGTTGTTCAGCAGTGTGCAGAGAAGACTTCACACTCCTGATGTGAGCTTAGAAAGGAGTGTGAACATTCTGCTCTTTCCGTGTAATGATCAGTAGTATAGAAATACTGTGTTTCTTGTAAACAGCGGTGTGGTTTGGGGGAGACAGATGCAAGGAATTATTTCACTGATGGTACATTCTTTAGCGTAAATGACTGGAAGTGGGATCAAAATCTTAAACCATAGAGAAATTTCACCAAGAACTAAGAGTTCTAAGAGAGTAATGCTTGCAAAGGTTTATATGAACAAACACTGTGTGATGTGTGTAATTGTTTTGGACAGACATAAATGTTTTCATTTGCTTGAAGTTTTCCTGTAGCTCAGTTGGTGGAGCATTGGGCAAGTGGTGTAAAGTTTATGGGTTTGATTTCCCAGAGAGGACATATGCTAATAAAAATGATAGCTTAATTGCGTTTTAGTTTGGTTTGGATTAAAGAGTCTGCAAAATCTGCAAAAATGTAAATGTACTTTTCTAAGAGATCAGGCTCTGTTGAGTTTGGTCAATAGGTCACCCAGAACATCCTAGCAACCACACAGCAATGTGCTAAAAACAGTCAAAATACCGTAACAACAACCGTAGCAACCGCTTGGGAAAGCCACACTTTTTATATATTCTTCAGAAACTGTACAAATTTTAACCTATACAGTATTGCCTTTTGTTAACGCTAAATCCGTAACTTTTTCTTAAAAAGAAATAAAAATCCTTTATTGAGTAAGTAGTACATAAACAATCACTGTTCAAAAGTTTTTTTGTGATTGTTGCGGGCAAAAATCCTTGATCTTGTGGCACGTTTTGTTAAAAATGTGATGAAATATGCAGGATATTTATGCAATTTTATGCGATGGAATTGTTTGCAGCTTTTGCAGCTTTTCAATAATGTTCACGTTGAGTAATTACGTCACTTAATAACGTTCCCATGGCAACAGGGGACATGGCTGCGCTTGTGTGAAGTAAATGCAACATTTTTCAACTTTCTGCTAACTGCTAAGATATATGTGATTTTGCTACGGAAATGCTGGGATTATGCATATTTTGCGCACGGAAATCTGCAATTTTATGTGTTAAACAGAGATGGCGATAAAGAGGCAAATTTTACAGATTACAGTTTGATGAAAAAATCACAACGTAGATTATTGCATTTTTCTTTTGAATGAAATCCAGCATCAAGGCATAGTAAATATCTGTTTAAAGCCACATTCACATTACAAGCGACTTTGCCGCTGTGTGTCGCTCATCTCTTTCAATGAGGTCGTAGGGGGCGTTATAAACAAATGAGTAATGTCCACTCCAGTAACTGACGAGAGACGGATGATGTAAACTCCACTGCTTTGCTCTCATTGGTAGTCGGCCCAGAAAGTTGCTCATCATTTGCATAAAGTTAAAGTTTTTTCAACTTTGTCGCGCGACTGGACACGCCCCATCCGGTCGCCAACAGTCACTGTCACTCGTGTCGCCGGAAGTCGCCAAGCTTCCATTGAAATCAATGAGATTGTGTCGCTCTCCTACTGTCGCTGCTAATGTGAATGAGGCTTAATACTTCTATCTTATCTGCTTCCCAGCATCAAATGGAATTGGGTAACACATAAAACAATAGCTAGTATTTGCTTTTATCACTAGTAACCCTTATAATAAAACCTTAGTCTTTACGTTATACGATTGTACCCTTTACAACAAGTTGCAGTAGCAGGAACCTGCTTCAATATTAAATATTTAAACAACTCATTCCTACTAAATCTTTCAAAAGCATCCTAGTGACAGTGTACTGTACTTTTTAGATCGATTGTCTTGTAAATTGTCCCATTTAAGATTTGTTCTCTGTAATTCCCTCCTCGCTTGAACTAATGTCTCATGGTAATTAGTCCCACATAAATGAAAGAGAGATACAGTGCAATATGGTCCTAATCCAGTGGGATCGGTTTGTCATCAACGGGGGTGGGGTTGAGTTTAATTGCTTAGTGATGCCGTGTCTAAGTATGCATTAATTTTAATTTAATTTGCCTGAGGTTCCAGTGTTTTATACCCTCTTTTTGTGTAAGGCTGTACATTATTAAACGCACAAACACAACAATGGCTGTTGCGCAACTGCAGTTAAAAACACTATGTAGTTTACATTACATGTGTGTGCCGTATTTCATTTTCACCCTCGTTTTCTACATATTTCCCTTGAGAACCTCTTTGCTTTTGTCATGAAAGACTGGGGGAATACATAAACAGTGAGGGCTTTGGATTTTTTTGAGTTCTCTGTTGTCTGTGACCGAATGAAGCTTCTTGTACGAGCAGACTCCGAGACGGTCAGTCTGTTGTTGTAGGTGGCATATTAATGTACATGTGGGCATTCTGGAACTTAGGCAGTACAGAGCTTGTTTTTACTAGAAATAAAGGGGACTTTTAATGTCCCATTTTTTTTTTACCAGAACGGATTAAATGATGTCAGAGCGTGTTGCCACTGGCTCTTTATGCCCTTTAGCGATAACGCATAATTACACATTTGCAATCGACAGTCATGTATGGTGCGCTTCTGCAAGGCATGCAGATGTCTTGCCCGTGTTTTCCAAATGCCTACAATTTTTTTGATGGTTTGTCGCTGTGACCTTGCTGGTCGGCTGTCAGCTGGCACTCTGAGATTGGCAAGAAAATGTACCCAGCATTCTTTTAGATAAAGGACTGTTATAGCATGGCCAAATGAAACCGTGGTTATTTTAAAATGTTTAAGAAAAGAAACCATTCTTAAGAATACAGGGTCGTACAGGAATAAGATTGAGAGATTGATGCACATTGCAATGTTATGATCTGGGTATCTTAATGTGCCTCTGAAAATACTTTCCATGGATGTGTTTATATGTGTTAATCTGAATTAATGAGGGACACGGGGCTGCAGGATCTGTGTGCTTCACACGGCCCTACCTAGATTATATTTAACCCTCCTGTTATGTTCAAATTTTAGCAACACTTTTAATGTTAAATGTCAAATTGACCCCAAATAGTGTAATATATGCTAAATAACTTCAAATTTAAAATAAAATTGTAGAATTTGTTTTTTTAATATACATAAATTGTTTATTTAAAGATTAATTTCTATGAAAACATATCTTTTGTAGCACATACATTTAGTGTATGTTTAGGAGTAATGAAAATAATATATACAATTTTTTTAATTTTGGAACGGTTTTACCAGTTATTCACACATTATAGTATAAACACTCATTCGATCAGTTTTACAGGAACACTGTGTGTACTGTATGTAGTATGTACATTTATATACTTGACATACACGTTTATCCAAATTGACTTAAAGTAACTTCAAGTCAAAAAGTATAAAGGAAAAGTCAGAAAGTATGTTTAAAAATACAATAAGCATAGCTTTGGGGTCAATTTGACCCCAAACATAATAGGAGGGTTAAATCAATTCATTTTTTATTTGTCTGGTTGTGAATTGTATATGATTAAAAACAAAAGACTTTAAAAAGTCAACAACTTTCTATTGTGTCCCTGTCAGTAAGAAAACCATACAGCATTATGTGCTGTCCAATGTAAATATTTTTGAAAGAATGTCTGACATAGAAGTCGGTTGGTCTGAATAATGAATTGAGTCAACCCGCTTCCTAACAGAATGAACTCGCATTGCTCATTTCCTTGTTGAACCGCAGGTTACTATGTGTGACTCAAAATGAGCTGAGAAGCCTTATCGTCTTACTTTTGTGCCATGTTTTTCCCACCAAAATGTAAACTTTGTGAAAGTTGCTGGGGTAAGTGTTAGATTATATGGCAACTAGGGCCGGGACTCGATTAAAAAAATTAATCTAATTAATTAGAGGCTTTGTAATTAATAAATCGAAATTAATCAATTTTAATCACATATAAATATTTGACCTGAGAACATTGAGAAGTTATTTTTTAAGTTATCATGGATTTTTAGTATAACATGAATAATGACTGAATACATAAGCTTAAGCAACAAAATATTGTTTATTTTTGTTCAACAAAGTCGTTGTACTCGGAGTCGGGCTAATGTCCATGCTAGATGCTATATGTTTTGCATTGAGATGATAAAAAAAATTTCCATCCACGGGGCCAACCAAAGCGATCTCATCAGCTTCTTCGTTCATGTTCACTGTGGTTAACACAGTCTCACCCCATGTCGTCAATATTTGACGACACTTGACCATTCGTCATATGTTGACGCGAAGGGTATAACTTTCGCGTCATTTTTTGACGAACTGGGGACTTCAATACTATTATGCCGTTGCATTCTCTTTCCTATTTTCTTACCATTTTCGCGTCGGTTTAGGGTTAGATTACGCGAAATTAAACAGTTGTCACCTGGCGTTGGGGTTAGAGTTAGGTACGCGAAATGAAACAGTTGTCACCTGGCGTTGGGGTTAGAGTTAGGTTTGGGTAGGGATGTCATTATGTAAATCTAACCCTAAACCGACGCGAAAATGGTAAGAAAATAGGAAAGAGAATGCAACGGACGTAATAGTATTGAAGTCCCCAGTTCGTCAAAAAATGACGCGAAAGGTATACCCTTCGCGTCAACATATGACGAATGGTCAAGTGTCGTCAAATATTGACGACATGGGGTGAGACTGGGTTGCTGTGGTTTGTTGCAGTCTGAAGTCATGAGCGCTAGTTGGTGCTAGGGCTGTCGCGGTGAAGGAATTTCCCTTACGGTGATTTTGCGTGGCTCACCAGCGCGGTATGCGGTTTTACCGCCTTCATTTACTAAAATAAAATTATTTTTTAAATCCAGAATGAGGTCAACTAATGTAGAAGAAGGGTAGGTTACATGTATTTCCCCTTATGAAAAAAAGATTAACACAAGCTATACTACAGCTAAATATATTTTTGAGAAAACAAAAATAAATTGAAGAACATCATTTAGGCTTGTTAAGCGCAAATTAACAGAGCATCGGTCAAAACAGAACACAGCAGTGTCTTAAAGAAATTAAAATTAGCCAGTATTTGTGCACCTGTAAATGTACAAAACGAATGCAATACAGAAGGCAATGCATAATAATTTAGGGGATTTTAATAATATATTAGTAGATAAATTAACGTTTATATATAAAGTATGAAAACGAATGTATCATTATTTTGGCTAAATTAAGCTGGAGAGGTAATTTTTAGTCTCACAGATTTGTCATCATTTCAGAACAAACTTAAATGCTATCTATAATAACTTACATTATATCCTGTGTCTTCCTTTGTCGAAAATATGTAGAAATATATGCGAGTAAAAAAATAAAAAGCGGAAACGTTTAGCTCACGCGGAGTGAAGGAAAAGCCGTTAATAAAGCAGACTCTCCGTGTATAGAGGATGTGATGAAACAGTCGGGTCGGCAGATGATCATCAATGTTTATAATGTTTCACGCAGATACTGTTGATGAAAAACTTGTTTATCTAAATGTCTAGATGAAAGTCAAGTGTGCAGTCAATTCACAAAAGCAACCGCGGCGTTATATTGGCTGCATCCACGGAGCGGACGCTGCAGATGCACAAAGAAAAAAACTCTAAAGGTCTTTTTTATGAGGTTTTAATGCTGGTAAGCAACCAGTTATATTTTGGCGTTTGGGTTGATCAGTTATATTAAAGTACTTTTAATCTTTAAAACTGCATCTAGAGGCAGATGACGCCACAGTTATTCTGTCATCTCAGTTTTACTTTTTCCACACATTCACTGTATGAATTAACGAAATATGAAGTATTACATTTTTAATTGAAATTTAAGAAAAAAACTGGCCTACTCTCTTAACTCTTGAAAATCTATTTGGCCTTTATTATACGTGTACTGTATGACGTGAAAAACAAGGCGGCATATAGTTTCATGAATTTAACGTGAAGGCGCGGTTGTTGCGGTTGCTTTTTTTCCATGCGGTTGGGCTTGTCAGTAGCGCGGTCATGCGGTAATGCGGTTAGCGCGACAGCCCTAGTTGGTGCTCCAGTATAATCTGTCCTCCGAAACTCATCCAATGAGAATTGTTCCGCGGTGCAAAAATAAGTGCGATTAAAATGCGTAAAAAATGTTTAACGCGTTATTTTTAAAGTCCCGGCCCTAATGGCAACTCAAACATTTTCGAAAAATACAATTAGTTATTATTTTATCAGGATTTTTTGGTACGACTGTTGACAAAAAGTGACTGAACAAACTGTATGCTGAGGATCACATTAGCTGCAGGATGCTGTGGACTACTGATGTAAAGGACTGCACTGAAACTTTATCGGTGTGCGGGGAGTACATTATTAAATCCTGGGCTGCTGGTTCTGTCCGGGTTCATTTCCCAAAGCCTAGTTGCTATCCCCCACAATTCATCATTGTGGCTCAGGTATGGATCTAACGCATGTTTGCATGATCCTCACCGTCTGGCTCACTCTCTGATATACACTAGTTAAGATGAGGGATTACTTTGAGGGAGAGAGAAGGAAAGAGATTTACAGAGGTCAGATAAAAGCAGAAAGGAAACTTTATATCATTATAATGTTCAGTAGCTGCTACCAACCTATAATGTCTCTACTAAATGTTTTTATTTGTATGTATTTTATCATAAAAAATCTAGCAGACTTTCATGTGCTTACGTAAAACTATTTAATCTTGATATTGAAGTCGGTTCAGTTCAAAGGTCAGAGCGATGATTTAGTTGGCCGGATTAATTCATCTGCCAGTTTGACTTTAGGGAACATAGCGTTTCTCTGGAACGGAAAGAATGGACTTGTGTTCTTGTGGAGAACGTCTATGTTTATTTCCTTTTTAAAATGTTTTCTAAACAAATGCCTACTTTTACCAGCCTTCTACTGATACCTCAGTTAAAACTATAAAAACAAAAAATAACAAATGAAAGACTAAATGTGAATAAAAGACACACAGGAACGAGCAAGTTTGCATTTGATGCATTGCATACTAAATATCAAGAACACATCTTTGTACTCCATGTATTTTTTTGTTCTTGTTTTCTTGAGTATTGGAATCGGACTTTGACGGTTGATGATAACATAAGGATGCAAGATCCCATAAGAACGTATATTGAGAAACGGCCATAGTCTTTTGTCTGGATGTGTGTGTCTGCACATTGGTCTATAAAGTTTAACCCATCTTCTTATCAGGTTTTATGGGAAGTGCAAGTCGTTTTATGTTCTCAGGAACTGTTTTGCAATGTCATTGAAGGTGATATGTGGACAAATGAAAGATATTATGATGTTTGAGCTCATTTCTGTGACTTGCAGATGCTTATTGATAAGCTGAGATGTGGGAAAAAACACCTGTCATGGATGTGTTATGCAATAGTAATAAAAAGTATATTAGGTTACATTTATTTTTCCCAGATTGTGTCTCAGATGCAAATTGAGTCTGGCCTACAACATTTATGGAACCCATTTCATCTTTCTTCAATAATTGTGTGTAACTTTTTGCTTTTGTACCTGTTTAATAAAGCCAAGGCCAAAATTTCAATAAAATGTGTTCACTGCCTTTTATTGTGTTAGAAAATGAAAGAAGTTCCTATAATTTACATGTATGATGTCACACGTTCATCCACCTGTATGTTTCACTCAACATTTTCTGATCTGTCACCTCTTTAACAAACGGAGCCCTGTTTTGAAGGCTTGCTCTTCCCCATTCCTCTACATGTATGAGCGGGAGCTCAACAGAGAGTTTCCCCTTTAGGCAGTGATTTGCTGTCCATATCAGTCTGTTAAACCCTTGGGATTCATTTACACTCATCTGAAACCACAGATTGAGTAACACTTCCTTGAGTTTTTACATCAAAACCGTTATGATTTAGTATTACATGACCGTTTTCTACAGGCTCTTTTATAGACCTCTGTTTGTTGTCTTGTTGTGTCTATGAAAAGTTCCAGAGTATCGACTGACAGCCTATCAAACAGTGGAATGCAGCCACCAATGGCAAAATTTTCAGTTTCCAGACGTACCCAAAAAGTGTCAGTGTAAGGTGTGCATCATAGCCCGTTTACACCTATTAAGATGTATTTTGGTCAATCGGATCACAAGGAGACGAGAGAGAAACATTCTCGTTCATACCTGATGTTTTAATCCTTTTCATTTCTCCGGCTCACTGCAGGACACAACATCCAGGGGGCGGAGCTGGATCCAAATCCAGGGGTGAAACCACACATTTAGGGGTACAAAAACAAAAGAGATTTGGTTTTAGTAATGAGAGCCTAAAGACGTGCTCAACACTCTGGGTTTGTGCTAGAGGTCAAGACTGATGTAAAAACATTGTGCTTGGTACATTACACGTAGAGAGTAGGCGGTCTTTTGTGGCTGCTCAAAGTATGTTCCAGAATAAGTATATTGTGGTGTGTGTAAGAGAGAGAGACCAGTTTAGCAAGACTTGATCTTTTAGGTGCCCAAAGTAATCTAAGGTCCTGTCCACACGTTTACTGGTATTTTCAGAACTGTAGCTTTTCTACGCAGTTTGGCCATTTGTCCACATGTAAATGCAGTATCTGGTGACTGTAAGCGAACTTTTATGTAAACTCCTGATAGGGTGAAGTTTTTCAGAAACTCTTATTGCAGCGTTGTTGTGTAGCTGGTGAAACAGAAGTATTTGGCATGTAACATTGTTGTTTGTGCCGAGGAAAGACTCTGGAATAGGACTAAGACGCTTAATCACGATTCTAATAATATGTTATCTTTCATGTATTATGACTCTTTTGAGCGTCGTCGATGTAGTGGAATTTCACTGTAATTCATTGACAAACATAGCAAGCATGATCGCGTGATTAATCGTCCATGCCCTACTCTGCACTGGCTTCTGATTGGCCAACATGTCTTTACAATTAGAGATCTATCACCATCTGTTGATTTGGGATGCTCTTGACAGCGCTTCATACATACCAGGTTATTGCCTGTTCGTGTGGACGCGAAGATTTATTTTAACGGAGGGAAAACTCCATTTGTAAAAATACCCATGTACATGTGTGGACTAAGCACAAGTGTGTTAATGAGTTATTTCTATCATTGCACACTAAATGTTTTATTTCTTTCTTACACAGTGGATCTATGGGTGTTATCTGTGTTCTGTACTTTAATTTAGCTCAACTCTGGACAGACGCTTTTCCTTTCTTGTTACTGCTTGGCTTCAGCCTCCAGCCCTTGGCCTTGCCAAAGAAAACAAGCCCCTTCTTGTCCTGGGAAAGTAGCTCTTTGTGTGTCCCATTGCTTTTGTTATCACTCATAAAGACATTGTCTCAAGAAAACCGTAAGTGAGAGACGTGTGAAAATGTTCAGGGGTCTCAGACGTGAATGGGCGTTGGGTAAATTTGACAGTATGTGAGAAATTGACAGCTTAAGGGTGCGTGAGAGAAAATGTTTTGAAGGTGAGGCTTGATGTGTGTGGCTAGTTCTTTTTTGTGGCTGTTTCAGTGTAACAGGAAGTTCGACGAACTATTCACATCTCGTCTGACTTTAAAGGAAGGCTGGTTATGTACGTGTCATCCGACTTGCTCAAAAGTTGCTGCAGCAGGCTTATTTGTCTTTACGTATCATCTGCATCATATGTGGGCATTCTGAGTAATTTAGTAGTTGTACTTTACCAAAAAGTCCTAGAATGCTAAAAGTTGACAATGAGAAGTATGACAAGTATGATTTTATTCACATTACATCACTAGTATCGGTTTCGCAACAAGCTGACTTCTGCTTTTCTTTTGGAAGGAAATGAACAATTTACAAAAATAAAAATATCAAAATGGAAAGCATTGCTCTTACCTTTACCTTAGAAGTTCATCTTAAAAGTATTTAAAGTCGATGAATGTACAAATACTGTGTGTACAGAGTTCAATGAAAAGCGCTTTTGAATGCCACATGAGTATAGACAATACAGAATATAATAAACATCACTGCTAAGTACACAAAATATGCATACATATAATATATAAAAAAATTGTGCTTTCTTTCTTTTTTCTTCACGTCATTCCAGCATAAATGGCTATATTCATGACAAGAACTGGTTAATACATAGATAAGTTGAACCACACAAATTAATCCACACAGGTTGGGGAAAAGGCTATTTGGTATCTCCAATTCACCTAACTTACATGTTTTTGGCCTGTGAGAGGAAACCGGAGTACCCGGAGTAAACCCACGCTGACACAGGGAGAATATGTAAAAACTCCACACAGAAAGGTCACCTGCTCTAGCCGGGGCTCGAAACAAAAATTGTTAGACAATAAATTGACATACAATAAATTGCATACCTGAAACTGAAGAGCAAGACTAGTATCATTATTTATACTACATTCTGAATCTCGTAGTAAAACCTATATAACAGTGAATACAGAATATTTCATGTTCTTACATGGGATAAAAGTCATAAGGCCTTGCTCGGTAAAGCATTTGCTCAGCCGCTTATTAGACTGACATTGGTGGATCGGCGGTGTTTGTCATAGCAGTTTTGTGTGTGACTGGGTATTCTCCACAAGCTTGTGAAACTGGGTTCTCACTAGTACATAACGTACTTATTCCTCTCTGTCACCCTCTTTCTTTGTCCTTTCAAGCAGACATTCATCTCAGATGTGCTGTGCGGCTTCATTTTTCGCCTGTGATTGAACTGCAGTGTCACTGAGCGCTGCAGGAGCCCTAAATAGTAATTATAGCAAATGAGACACAGGTAGTCTGTCTATAAATAAGTCTCTGGCAGCATGTGTGTGTTTTTTTTTTTTTTTTTTTTTAGTTACAGCCACTCATACTGTGCTTGTTTGCATGGTGCAACTGAGTTTACGTAACCTCCTCTCGGACAAATGGATGAATGACGGGTGAAGGGAGGAAGGTGGTAATCTGTAGCTTACTGCCTAGGGAGAGTGTTGTAATCCTGGCTCAGGTTTAGTCAGTGGCAACCGGCCTCAAACAGCATGCCTGTAGTTTGTTAACAGGCCATCTGATGCATACTGCACACAAAACTGAAAAGCACTTTCCTTTCCTGGCCAGCTCTAATCTGATTGGCTGATTTTATAATACTTTTTGGAGTGAGAGTACTTTTTTATCAATCTGCTCGGAAGCAAAATTTGGAAATGGCAAAAGTTTACAAGGTTAGTTTGGATTAAATGTAAATGTATATAAATATATATATTTAGAGTTTAGCTTGCCGAGTTCAGACTGCATGATTTTCAAAGTAGTCGGGTCACACATGTTTTCACACTGCGTGATTATCTGGGGTTATGTTCAGTCGCTGCTGTTTCAGACTTCATGATGGATTGGCGACAAGGGGTTTCACACTGCATGACTTTACTGTAGGAAGAATTGCAGACAACTTTGTCCGGTCCGCAAACCGGAAACAACGCGAGGTCACGGATGCAAGACCGGAGTTCTCACGTGAGACTGGGATTATTATTAAAAATGGTAGCCCGCAAAAAGCTTACCATACAAAGTACGCTCATTTGCAGCAGAAAGAAGTAGAAATAAAGATTATGAAGGAGGAAATGGTTGGAGAAACTTCTCCCCGAACTTCCAGCTGTCTTGTTGCTCTCTCATTGGCTGTAGGTCATCGCCGATGTTATTTTCAGTCAAAACACATTTCACACATCATGATTTTGAATTGCCGACAGGTCCAGATATTTAGCATGCCGAACATCTCACGAGTGTCGGTGACTCGTCTGTGATTCTCCCAGATCACGTCTTTGATAATTCACACGTGCATCGATTTGTCTGTGATTTCGGGCATTTGTCTGCGATTTCTCAAAACCTGTCGGCGAGTCAAAATCAGGGCTAAAATCATGCAGTCTGAACTCGGCATTATGAACGATTTATCCTTTAGTATACAAATAAGTTGAGTTTGCATTATGTCTTTAATGTAGTCTTTGTAAAGTCCAGTTTTTACGTGTACAAGAGGGTCAGCATACAGATTTTTAAAACCTCACGTACATTGTAGCAAAGCCTACCAACTAAGTCTAACTATATGAGACAAAATGCAGTCAGGCATGGTTTGGGCGGCCCCTTAATCTGAAATCATATATTAATTTGCTTAGCCTGTACGTTTGAAAGGAAATTACTGCCGCTTACACATTTAAAGTTGCTGAGATAACTCAACTTGTTCATGTTGATGTTTAAGAGAGTTTATTTCCTTTGATGCTGGTTAAATGATGCATTTGCTCATTGATGGATCTGTCTGATTTGCTGCCTAATGAACCCATGCAACTTTGTTCTTTTTTGTCTTTTTACCAGATTGACGTGACCTGACCCTGTGGGCCTGCAGCTCAGTTTGATACAACCCCCCTCCCTAAGCTCTATGGCCCTCTGGTATGTCTGCCACACCTCTTGTTCCGCCTCTGGCTCTTTTTTTGTCTCCCAATGGTATTTTTGAGCATTTAATTACCTAAATAATTAATAATATTGATATACATATACAAACATATCCCATAACTGATCATGAAATTGCTCAGTAGTAGAGTTTGAAGGGGTTTGCGGATGCTGACTTGAGTTCGGCAGAATCATGTTGTGTAAAGTCCGAATTGCAGAATGAACATTACATCATTGCGCTGTACTGATGTCTTCATGAAAAGACGCAATCGTCTGAATCATGGTTCCCATATTGTGTACAAATTAGGAACATGTTTCTTTGGGTGGGTTGACCGTGTCAGAGCTGAACAGTAGCTATACGTTCCGGCTGAATTATGGTTTATATCGCAGCAGTTTTTCTATATCATGGTATGTAAATAAGAACTTTGCCTAACTCGCATGAGACTGTGATGATGAAACATAAACGCAAATGAAGAGGTTCCACAAATGACTCCTGAGCTGGAAGAGGAGCTTATATCACAAGAGGTATGACATCTGTGTTGTGAACATGATTTGGATTTATATTTATAATATTATATCAAGATATATAATGTAACGGTGAAATTTAAGTCTTATACCGTCAAACCGCCTACCCCTAGTAGTACTCACTTTATAGGTTTTGTCGACATCAGTTAGAGAGCCTATCTTGGTGGTTCTAGCCTGAAGGTTAAGGGTTAGGTTACTTCCATTAAAGTCTTAAGGTTTGAACTCGGGTAGTGGTGAACCATGAATGTGAGAGTTAATGAGATCCGTTAATTACATGTGTGAAAGCATGCGATCACTGTTTTCTCACGGGGACTGACTGTTCATGCACAATCAATCTCAATCAATCAAAGTGAAATTTACCTCTGTCTGCAGAACTAACCAGTCATCACATACATTATGAGATACTATCTCCAACCAGCTTTCATTATCACTTCACAGCATCATCAAGCCTGCTTGTGTTTAACTCAACTGTTGAAAGACTCCAAATTCTTGCAAGATCTCTAAAATGAACTATTCTTTCACTGGGCAATATATAATGTTGTCCTCTCAACATATGTAAGTTTAGATGGAATGGATCTCAGATGTTTGTATTGTTGGTTTACTAGGTTTAGATTGTTTTTGTTAAGGTTGGGTTGTTAATTAGAAAGATTATCCCACACTGTTAATTAGATTAGGAAGAGATCATCTGTGTATACAGGTAGGCGTATAATAATCAGCAGAAAGGCTGCTATATTTAAGTGTTTCATTCAGCACTGACCCCCACTATATTTCCACTATGTATTAACAAGTTACTAACCTAATTTTGATGTAGGCTTCTGAAATTGAATTGGTGCGACCTCAAAATATATTTGGTACAAATGATTTTTGTGGTGCGACCTGTTTTAATTTCTCTACAAAACATTCACTAATTATTGCACAGTATATGCCTCCTGCTGATACAGTGATGACTCCTCCACTGTCCTAATAAACGATACATAACCAATGAAACTAAAGCATCTTTAAGTTTAATGCAGATTTTAAAGATTTGGCATCTATCACTTTGTTACACTGCACTCCAGTGCACTTGTTGTGACACAGAGATAACTATCCCGCAAAAGAAATGTGATCTGTTAAGAGATTACTCAATTTGGGCTGATTTCAGCATCTGAAGACATGAACACATGTTTATTCCCAGAGCTGCTGTCAGTTCACGCACATTTCATTGAGAAAAGCTGTTGCCAAATACACACTGACAACCCGCCAAAATAAAAGTCTGGTGAACATAATGAAGTTGAGAGAAATTTATTACTATTGTATAGTAAAATGTACTTTTATAGTATAATATTAATGCTTTTGAATTGTTTTTGAAGAAAATTATTATATTTTATGACATAAGAAAAGATGGATTAAATTATTACATTTTATGAATTCAGTTTATTAAACAGTATGTGTTAATGCAGGGCTCCAGACGTACTTTTTTCGCTAGGAGCAGAGTGGCCCCCAACTGAAAATTTTAGGGGCACATACCGTAAATCAACATGCTAACCAAATATTCACATTTCTACTAAGTAATACACTGTATTACTAATAAATACTTTGATGATAGATGCAGAAAGTACAATGTACTGTTTTAAATTCAGTGTCACATCACAAAAAAAGGTCAAATTTACAGGTCGCACATGTGCGACTGGATGTAAAATTGAGTGGCACACTCTCAAATTTTGGTGGCAGTCTGGAGCCCTGTAATGTAAGTAAAATGTAAATAAACATTAAAGGAAAAGAGAAGTGCATGCACAGAATCCAGAAATTTTTGTATATATTATAATATTATAATATATGTATTTTGAAAATACAATTTAAAATTAATAAAATTTTAAAAATCAATTCAATTCAATGGATTTTATAGGCCCCATGAATCTACACATTTTATGCATCATAGCTTGTTTAAAAATTGGGAAAGTGCAGGCACAAGAAAGGCAAATATGTGCAAGGTGGATGTCCTGTTATTACCTTAATAACTGTGTAATTACCAGTTTTTGTTTCTAAACTGGTTTCTTAAAGTCCTTCCACCTTACCATGTCTTCCATTGTTTGGCCACACAAATAACCCCGTCCCCAAACTAACACCATTGGTTGTGCCAGATGACATGATGTGTCTTTAAGCATTCAGAGCAAAAAAGTGATACTAATGCTTACACTGCGCTTTAAACTAAAAGTATTCACATCGAAAAAATTCATCACATCATTTGAATAATACATAACTTATTATGAAGTTAGAAGTTATTTGACATGATGCAAAATACATATTTGTATAAAGTGATTAGCCACCATAATATCAAATCAGGTTGGTACAAGTTTAAATGTAGGACCTCTGTGTAATAGATCTAAACAAAAACTCTAGTGAGAGTTTTCAGGAGTCTCAAAACTATGTGGGATGTTTTGCAAACACATGACCCTTGAGTCAGCCAGTGAAATGAATGAGTTGAGTTTGTTTAGTTGACTAAAGACCCTGTTAAGAGCAACACATTGTGCATAACTGCACGTTTGCTTACCAGTCGTGCTCTTAAATGTTTTTTTTTTCATTTGACGACATTTAAAGCACTTCTAATCTTTTCAAATTGTATGACTGAAGATCTGGAGATAAAATATTTTCAACGTCGTCTCAGACTTGAACCCTACTGTATGTTGAGGGGGATCTACCAGTCTAACAAGTTTAATCCTTGACCCCGTGTGCAATATATACATGTTTCTCACATTCTCGACTGATGACAACACCTTCCCCTTAGAAATATGTGTCAATCAAACCTTAAACCAATAATATAGTACACAGCAACCATATGAGCATTTCTAACTGCTAAAAAACAACATCCTGTGAAAAAACAGGCCTGTGCAAGACAGGAAGTATGAATCAGGAACAATATGCAACAAACCAGCATTTGAGCAAAAAAAAAACGTTTCCTAAGAAAATAGATTGCGAGCAGAGCTGTATTGACGACACAATGGTTGTACTTAATATGGTGTCTCAATGGTTTAGATCATTCAATTGCATCGTTGTGCTTTTTGAAAACTGATCCTGAATCATTCAATGTCTTGAGATTCTAGCATTGGTGGACCTTTATGATATTAAAGCACTGATTCAGGACCAGTTCCGTTCTTCGTTTACCGTGTGAGCTGGTTTTCCTGTTTTGCCCATGCATATACGAGAGCCGTGTTAAGCATTGTTTGTACTGCTTCCCCTATGACATTCCTATGCTGATTTCAATTAGGGGCTTTATATCTCTCTCGATCTCTTCCTCTTTCACACATTCATCTTCTCTTTCCAGCTTTGCTGTACAGCTCTAAAACCCTTCACTTGGAGCTGAAAAAGTGTGTATGTTGATCAGATTATACGCACAAGGAAATGGTGGCATAGATACTGACCGAGCGACCCACATTCCTTTAGCTGACAAAGAAAGCCTGTTGATGGAAGGTGCGCCCCTTTGTGCCCAACAGGAAAAAAGTTCATGACTGTTGCCTTTCTTCCCCCTGTGTCTTTTCTATTTTCCAGTTCTTGTTGTCATTTTGTAAAATGGTTTCACTTAGAAAGTGGATCTAATGTAGATCAGGGTTGAGGTCAAAGGTCATGCTTTTTGCTGCTTTATCATCAAGTTTGCATAATTATAGTGCCATCTGATATAGAAAAGTGAGTCATGTGTTTGTTTGTGTGTCTGACAGGGAAGTGTGTTCTCATGTCACATCGAGTAATGGCCATATCATGACAATTTCAGTCGTGTCAGATTAGTTTACATACTGCCATTGCGAAACACCTTAATCTGTATCAATTACCTCCATACACTTCACAATGAAAGCATTTTATATAAATGCTTATATATAACATTACTGTGTGTATTTGTGGTTCACTGGTGTAGATTTGAAATGTTGTCTACTTGTACCCATTGTGCACCTTGTGGTGGGGCACTCTGTCCTGTGGTTTGCTGGCATTGCTTTTGGGCACCCCTAGAGGGCAGGCTTGTAAAGAGATTTGTAGGATGGGCGTACGTACACACACAAACACACACACAGTTGGCTCTGAGCATATTCTGAAATGAAAACATTTGCCTGTTACTTAAGACTTATGCAACATTATTACCACTTTGTTGGACACTAAATCAAATTTCTTCCAAAATTGTATTTTAGCCCTTAATATGTAGCACATTGGTAACAAAAATTAGATTCTGATTATTTTGTGCCACAAATAACCAACTTTGCACATATTTTATCTCTTCACATTGGAGGAACTGAAACCATATCATGGTTGGTCTGACATGTTCACACAGAGCTTAAGGGTGTGAGCATTTCCTGTGAATCACTTTCTCACTTTACAGCACTGTTGATCTATGTACGGTATGTGCTTTTGGGTCTTAAATGAGGTTATGTTTGGCCAAAGTGGGAACAGAGTTCTGTGTGTATGTTGCTGAAGTCATTTCCTCTTCCTTAATCTCCTTTCTTTCCTCCAGGTGACGCTGTGGAAATCAACTGTATTCAGAGACCCAATTTTAGGTCAAATTTGTCATGAATCCACAGAAACTGGCCAACTGTGTTTTGGCTGTATATTTCAAAGGAATTTTTTATGGAATCCTAACCTTGAACAATTCAAGATTTGATAGCAAATAGTACAAATAGTATTGGGTAGGGATGGGCAATATGATTTTTTTTTTATATCATGATACGAGTCACTTTATGTATCATGGTAGAATTGTCTTTTTCTTTAAATAAGGTTTTTTTATCTTATTAAAAGCTTTGATACCATAGAATTTTCATAATTCTTGTTACTAATATCAATGTCACAAAAAGTTATACAATACCTAAATAAAGGTACAATACCTAAAAAGAAGACAACAAACAAACAAAACTCAAGATCACTGAAGATAAACACATAGTGATGAAATAAGGATAATAATAAAGGTAGAAAAGTGATTTAGTTAAGTGCAGTGAGAGATTTTCTGCTGTTGGATTAACATGAGTGACAGACAGGAGCAATATTAGGTAACTTACCCTTTAAGACCAAAGTCCGGATCCAATATACTGTTACACATGCGCTTTCGTTTTCAGCTGTTTACTTAAGACCTAAATGATCGTGTTAATGCGGGCTTGCATTTTGATGCATATGTGTATTTAAGGCCAATAAAGCGACAGAAATGCTTACAAGCTCAATAAGCAGCGGACGCGCGGCTCGTGCACTTCTCTCATGCAGAAACAGTGCGTGCATACAGCACTGTTGTTTAAACTGATTCAGTTGTTTTAACCTGCAGTATTAAATACGTGTGCAAATGTAAAATTTCCGTGACCTGGATAAAGATGATATGAGTCCAAAATCTCTACCAGTTGACAAATTTCTACTGTTTATCATTTATCACCTACCCTTAATTATGGTTGTAAAAAGATATTGTTTGGCATTGTAACCCAAACCATGGTTTTTGGTGCATGATATCAAAGTATTGTATGTGCAGTATTTAGTCTTTTAAAGAAAACCTTATACAGTAACGTAAGATATTACCATCTGATGGGTATTCCCATGATATTTATAAAAATATTTTTTGTAAGCATTGTAATTGTTAAAGCTATTTTTCTTCTGCGGGTCAGGACTCGGTGCTCTACTCAGAAGTCTGCTGGTCAGCTGTATCAATAGTGATTAAATGGGTTTCAGACAGTAAGGGTTGGTGCCATTTTTGCGATGCCCACCGTCAGCGAAAGCAGCCAGTTTATTTGAATATGTTTCAGTGAGTCAGCAAAAAGACCTGGTCATGCAAAACACCAAACATTTACATCATTTTACCTCATGGCACCTTTCAATTTTGTCCAAATCCTTTGAAACTCACTTATTTTTAAACTAAATGTATTAAACTTTTGCCATTATAGCAATATTTACATTGACCAAATGGTTATTGTGAACATGTTTGTATTTTTGCATGCACATGTCTTACTGTAAGGTTTCATATATTATGTTTGATTTATTGAACGGACAAGCAGGCCAAACATGCCACGAGTCAATTTACTCACTGCTTTACTCAAAAGTGGAAGTGAAACCAATGCTCTTGTCTGCGTGGGTGTGAGACAACCTGTTTTTCTTTTTATTGTCTGTTTGACAACATGAGTTATTTTTGCCCTTTTGGTTCCCCCCAATGAAGGGGAAATATGGTTGGGGATTCATAGTTCATATTGTTTTTGTTTTAGCTTGCAGTCTTTGTGTACGTGTGTGTGTGGCGGGAAGAGTGTGAAGTGTAGCTGGAGTTTATTGCCTGATAAAACTTATCAGAGCGTGGCAGCATGTTGAAGACACCACGCCTTCTTTTTTCATATTCTTCTTCACCATTACTGGATGAGGCATTCTCCTTCCTTCTCTTCCAAAACGAGAAAAGTTTGGGCGAGGCTGCCAGCAGCTGGGTTATGATTGGACGCTCTCCTATGTGTACATTATCTCCTGTTGGACATGTCCTGGCTCCACCCCGATAACGTTTGGCACTCAACCTGAAAAGCTCCGCCCACTGTCATAGATTCATCACATCAGTGATCTTGCATGAACAGACAGGTAGTAAGTTTGTCTCTCGTCGTGATTAATGCCTAGTAGTTCAAACAAATTCAACATTTGTATATGTTTTTGAAGATCTCACGGCTGGCATGTTGAAAAAAGACAGGTGGATTTGCACTCTTTTAAAAACTACAGGTGCTTGCTTGTACTTCATTCCATCAGAGTTGCGCGGCAGCATTCGTCTTTTCGGATCTTGCAGGCGACTTACACCGCACCGTAACTGAAGATCTTCACATCATATTCACTTCATCTTTTTATTCTTGATTCAACTTGCAGACTGTTCTACTAATAACTGGCAGAGGAACTTGTGGTGAAGTAAGTGTTTGACAGGCAGTGGTTTTGCCTGGGTGGGGGAGCAGTTTTGCGGTCGTCTGTCCAGTTACAGACGAGCCCGATTCCTGAGAGGTGATGGTGGGTGGCGGAGCGGTCACTGTGCGCCCGCACAGGCGCCTGGATTAAAAGTGTCACAGTGCAAACATGGAATTCTTCAAGAGCCTCGTTCCCACGGTCATCTCGGGGGACGGGGGGATGCCGGCGTCGGATGCGGGAGGAGTGTGGTTGCGGGACACCGGCCCTCGCTTGCTGAGGATGAAACGTTTGGGGGTACAGACTGTGGCACAGGTCAATGAAGAGGAGCAAGAAGGATCCACTCCGACCGGGCGTCCAGCCGTTCGGTTTCAACGGTATCGTGGCAAAGGTACAGACAGAAAACAGTATTTGGGGTTGAAATTTAAGCGTCATATGAAGAATAGTGCTGTTTGTTCAGGAGGTGTGTGTGTGTTTGAGGTGTGGGTTTGCACCTTTTTGATGGTAGTTGGGCTCTGATGTACGATTTTTCACAGAGGCAAGAGTAAACAAGCAAATATTTTATGATAGTTGTAACCTAACATCGTTCAACACTTCACCATCAGTAAGCTAAAACTATCTTTACTTTCTTAAAGGCCAGAGGCAGAAATATTTGCTGATAGCTCTATTGCCATTTTTCATCTGTAAATATTTACAACCTTAGCCACAGCTTTGAGATCTTGTCGAATCGCGTGTCACATGCCATTTCAAGGGGTTGACCTTAGAAACCCACCTGGTAATTTTAGTGACTGGTAGTGAGCAAACCATTTATTATCTCAGTCTGCATAGGTTTCTGAGCAAGATTTTATAGAGATATACCTGTCCACCGGTCACTTGAAATGCCATATGTAAATAATCCACATAAAATTATCCTTTTAACATATTTTTTCTTTGTATCCTCAATGTATGTGGAGATCTGCAGCAGGTGGTCATGGATAATTTAATGTTTAGATTTCAGTCAGAATTCTGGAAATTTATGATTCAGACTTAACAAGGATGAAATTGTTTTGTAATATAACATATAGTAGTACAAAAATGTATGTAAAATTTTGATGCATTATGCATAAAAGCCAAATGAACTGTGATGTTTTACAGACTAATGTGAATGCCAGATTGTTAGCTTAGCACAGATGATAACTTAAGAAAACATGATGAAACTCTTCTTTACTCTTTATACTTCAAAACACAAGAACTTGCTCTGTCATCTTTTGGCTAATGTCACCAAGCCCTTTTATTATTTAAGCCTTTTCCTCATGTCAACGACCTGTAAAAAACGTTTTCTTAAACTACTACCAAAACAATTATGGTTGATACTAAACAGGGCTTGTATGAAAGAGACTTGTATAACTAAGGAGGAGGGTTTGTTTTATGAGCCTGCATTTGAACAGAGCACGCGCCATTTTTGACACTATCATGGGTCAGACGGGGATAGCGTTGCTGGATCATCCAGAAAAAATGAGCTTTTTGTGAGTTACAGGTGATGCAGCTAGACCACCTTTTCCTATAAACAAGGAGCAGACATACAGTGTAGGGTGTGTGATCTCACATCACTGCATGTGACAACATTGAAAATGCAAATTTGCAACCTCATATTCAAATAAGACGGAAAACACTAGCACAGTCGGACCAAGCTTGTATTGTTGTTTTAAATCCCTCGAAGGTTAAAGACTGAGCTTCTCTCTCAATATGTTCTGAGGAAATGTTTGGGTGTTACCAGTACCAGAACCACACCTCGCTTGTCCGAAATTGATGATTATTGTGTGTGTGTGAGTGAGTGATTTGGGTTTTAAGTGTACCTGCTATGACACGCTTGTGTGTGTGTGTGTGTGTGTGTGTGTGTGTGTGTGTGTGTGTGTGTGTGTGTGTGTGTGTGTGTAAACCTCCATTTTCCCAGTGTTTAGCTGAAATACCAACTATGCCACAAAAACCAAACTAAACTAAGAGCCCCTCCACACAAAGACGCATTTAGCTGTATAGACGATTTCAGCAGTAACAACAAAAACAGCTTTCATGGAACAAACTTAACTTTCGGTAACCTTCTGCAAAGAATCAATAACAATATTAGAGTCCTTAAAGATTATTTTATTTCTGATAACAAGCAAAATAAACAAGGAGTAGATTACCTTAATTCAAATTTAAGCTAAAGCGTCTCAAAAACTACTCTGAGCTTACGTTACCATGTAAAAATTAACTACAGTGTTAACTTTACATCGGCTGCCAAACCTCCCTTCACAGAGCGACGATCAATAATCGCTGTCTTCCCTTGTCTTTAGGAAACCAAAACATTTGTTATTTTCGACAAGGTATTTGTTCCAGAGTTCAGTTTAGCCGCTAGTCAGACCTTAAAGCAGAGACCGAAAGTTAGCATATAGAAATTGTCTATATGTAAAATTTTTATATCGTATTGCCGTTTTGTCCAGATTGATCCAACGTTTTGGGTGACTGAAACCTCTATTTTTTGAAACTGGATGCCAGAGTGGTTAAATCGTAAAACGACTGCATTCTTGTTGGTGCGCTTGTACAGCCAATCCGGATAGACAGTTTCAGCAGTAACAACACAAACAAGTGGCTTTCGTGGTCAACACGTAACTTCCGGTAAACTCCGCTAAGAATAAATAACAACAAAGTACTTTAAACGTGGTTTATTTATATAAAAAGCAAAATAAACAGCACATAGATTAGAGAGGAAACCAAAACATTTGTTATTTTCGACAAGGTATTTTTTCAAGAGTTCAGTTCAGCAACTAGTCAGACCATTATAAAACCTGAAACCGTAAGTAAAGTTCGGACCAGAGGTGTATTGTGTCACCGCATGTGCGTCCGATAAAACCATCTATATTTTGTGAAACGATGATGTCATCACCCCATGTCTTTCTTGACCCTAATCATACACCGCTACATCACATTACAGCAACAACAATGGAGAATTACGGACGTAGCCTAAGATGAAAGTTACTTTTCGAGAAAGTAGGCAAAAGTAGTTCAACTGATAGCATCACTAAGCTAAGAATTGTTTTAAGAACGCTGTGTTAATCCCTGAAGCTCAAGACTCGTATATCTTGTTAATTGCTTTGTATTGTTTCTGAATGGATATTGACTCAGTGTTGACATTTATTTCGTCTATGGTTTGGCAAGAGCGTTTTTATGTTTTGTTGGGTAATGCCCGGCCCCAGCTCAACCTGTTTCTTCAGCTGGAAGGCAGATTTACAGACACGTATCACAAAGACCTGCCCTGTTCAGTATGTTATGTAAGTGATATTCTGATGTTTTGCTGCTCTCTCAGATCACTGTTGTTGTTGATTTTATTGGTGTTTTGATGCTAGTTACGTTTATTGTGATTCTGCTTGGATGTTGAATAAGCCGTATGCAGGAAGAGGAAGGATATGACCGCTCTGCAGCGTGTTATGGTATCTAATAATATTGGTCCCCTCAAGTGGTTTTCAGGTTTGCTGATCTGAAATCAGTGATTACAAACAGACACAGTAGCACTCCAGCCACACCCTCTCTCTGTCATTCTCTAGCTCTTTCTCTTTCATCACTGCAGTCATGTGGTTCAAGATTTTATTCAACTGCAATGGAAGTTTGTCTTGGGAAAATGAATGTGTGTGCATGTGATGTTTTCCGACAGGCACTATGTGAATGTGATTCATAATCACAACAAAAGTAACAGAAATGCAGGTTCAAGATATGCCGCACAAGTATAGTGCAGACAGTAAAGAAGTAAACAATCTACAAAAGTACAACAGTGATGGATTGTTACTCGTAGTCTTTGTTACTCTCTCTCTCTCTCTCTCTCTCTCTCTCTCTCTCTCTCTCTCTCTCTCAGTTTTGGGGATAGAGGGTGTTGCAAAGGATGTTCTGAGTGCTGAGGTGTACTGTACCAGCGTCTGTGCTGACTCAGGTGGTGCTGATCAAAGGTGCGATCAGTGGAAATGTTAGGCTAGCACGCCCACTGCTCCTCTCTCTCTCACTCTCCAACACACTGGGTATTACTTGGCCATAACAAGTCTGTTGCATTGGTGCTGCTGACAGGTCCATTTTATTCCCAGCAAGGTGTGCTGCGTCCCAGCTGCGTCACTGCGTTGTGATTCAGCTGAAATGTTTCTGCGTGAGACAGACTCCGGGCACTCAGTGGTTCATTGCAGACTCTTTAATGCAAGTTTATACACAGATGGCCTCCAACATGAGTGAACAAACAAACAGTCTGTGAGATTACTGGGAAAGAAATGGTTCAGCCAAAAGTGAAAATTCTGTCAGCGTTTGCTCACCCTCATGTTGGTTTGAACATGTGACTGCTTACTGGCTTTAAAAGAAATTCTGGTTGGGTGAATTTAATACAATGGCAAAAGATGCGGATGATGATAAAGAAGTAATACAGGTTTGAAAGTGAATGAGGGTGATTAAATTATGACCTAATTCATTTTAGGTGAGCTATTTTGTTTTAGATGTATATATCGTTTTTTCTCCTCAGCATACTTTGATCTGCACTTTTGCAGCTTTGCGTTATGGGTGTTGCAGTTTAAACGTTGCTTTTACACAGGGGAACCTGCTCTGCTGCTAAAACCTTCAGTAAATTGTTCAACTTCAGATAGAATTACTGTTCATATCGATCAGTCTCCTTTTCTCCACCTCCCTCCATCTTTTCTTTCTTTCTCTCTCCATCGCTCATCCTCTCTCAGCCTTGTTCCTTTTTTGGCTGTCCTTTTCCCTTTGCTGGGTGCCATAATGCACAGTACAGGAAATGCACTCTCACTGTTGCCTCATGGGATTGCAGGCCCTTCAACAGACTGTCTGTCAGTCTCTATTCCTTGCTCACTGTCCAAAAGCACTTAAAGTCTGTCTTCCACTGCGACATCAGCAGTTAAGATCGTTTCATCTTTCTACCAGATTTTGAAATGGGTCTGAATATGCTTTCTTATCTGGATCAGAAATCTGATTTAGTTACTGTCAATATGGATTGATGGGGGGTGACTTTATCATTTTGAAAAAAAAATCTGGTTTAGATACTGTAAATTGTTAATGGAGTTGAGGTTGTATGAATGTGGTTTAGTTACTGTAAGTTGGAGGTTTTGATTCACATTCGAATCAGGCTTTGATACAGTTATGCTGGGAAAAGGTTTGTCTGGGAAAGCAGTTGCCGTATATTAAGATACTTTATTGCTGTTGCACAATGTTGACAATAAAGCAACATTTTGTGATGAACAGGATCCCACTATTTACCCTGGCATAAACTGTTTGGATGTATGAAAGAGACAGGGAGAGGAATGGAGAGACGGAAGTTTTTGGACAATCATGTGATTGTAGACGGACTTTATTTTAATGGGTGTGGTCCTTGCAGGAGCAGCCAATTCCCAGCCCTAGCTGTGTTTTTAGCTCTAATGCAGAGGGAATTTGATTTCACTGTAAGCAAGTAGAATACATTAATGGGGTTTTCGATTGGTAACGCCTGTTTCACACATACTCCGTATGCAGTGCGTTTGCTGTGCATATGCGGTAGGATCCATCAAGCACCCATTGTATTTTCACACATGCTCCGTATTCGGTGTGCTGCTGGCCCGCTGCTTCTAGGTACCAAATGATCATGTGATTGACACTTTCTGCGGAAACTCCTTCTCTATAACAATATAACAGCCTCCTGTGTATAACAATATACTTATAAGAGACTATAAGAAGTGTGGATTAAGGATGTTTAAAATCTTAAGCCTCATTCAGGACATGAATGAATCAAATTATAGACGAGTAAATAGCGGCAATAAACGTCTCATATGGCAATAAATATCCTCACATAACAACATAACAGCATAGTGACATAAATAAACACACAAGGAAGCAAGCTGGCATGCTAATTGTATTATTATTATTATTATTATTATTATTATTATTACTATTAATATTATTATTCTTATTATTATTATTATTATCATTATTATTTTTATTGTTTATTATTATTATTATTATTATTATTATTTATTACAGGAAAAACAGCAGTATTTCTAAAAAAGACTTTGAGGTTAATGTGCCAAACACGCTGTTAACCACAATAACAAGTCATCTCTCAATATCATCTCTCAAAACTTTATATGACAAACATTATATTTAAAGGAACTGTATTCTTACAATTATTCAAAGATGCAAACATTATCCAATAATTATTTCGTTTATGAGCACATTTGTCTCTGTCCACGCTATGTTATGTAATAGCATTGATTGACAGGTGCGCTTTCCCATCTTTCAATATCATTTTGTATAGTTCTCCTTAGAAAAATTAACCATAATTGTATCACCCTAGTTTTACTACAAATACCATGGTTATGGTTATTGTGGTGAGACAATAGTAAATTTGGGGTTACTGTTTTTACTACAAATAAAAACTAAAAGAATTAGTTAGTATAATTAAACAATGGTTAAAAATAATACTTTATGCATTCGTGATGAAACTGCTACATTTTTGTGACAATTTATGTTAGGGACTAAACATCCGCTATCAGTTTAAATCAGCACGTGCAGTACATCAAAAATAGACTTGGTGCGCAAACGACTGCAGGACTGATGCACTGCATACGTATGTTGTGTGAAAGCTGTAACCTGTTAACGTGGGCATATAAATAAATACGCACCGCAAACGCACTGCATACGGAATATATGTGAAACTGGCATTAGACGCGCATTCTCTCCTTTCTATTGCATTGTCGCCACTTTTTTCTGCTGTTCACCTGTTCTCAGATCAGCCCTTAGTTAAGTGCATGTGTAATAAAATGATGTCATGTTCACAGGAAGTTTAATGCTAACAACATTCTCATGAGTTTTGACTGTCAGAGCTGACTATCATTGATGATTATCAATTATGATGACATATGGTAGTGCTGTAGAGGCAGAGCAGATTACTTTGAGAATTTAACTTTCCAGAATTCATAAATGCATTTTGATTGCTTATTGATTATTTGATAACCTACAAATGCTTATTAACCAGCCACTCGTAGCAGCTCTGATTACTGTACACATGAGCGTAATGTCATATAATGTGTTTGTTTGTGCATGTGCGTTTATTTATGTTTATGTGTGAGTGTGGGAGTGGAAGTCCTGCGCTGAAGTCTTCACAATACGGGCTTTATAGCCAGTGTTTGTTTACAATGCTGCCTTCTTGCTTTGCATAACTCCAGCAGGGAGGGATGGTCAAGTGATGGAAAGAGAAGTGGGGGGAGGGAAAGAAAGAGAGATTGTAAGTGGTATCGGTGGAATCTGTTTGTGTGCACTCTTTTATCTGGTCTCTGGTCGGATGATGTCACGCATTAATGTTTGTGATTGGAGCAGTGGAAGGACCTTGGAGACAGTGGAAGGTTATTCCTAGGGCCAGGTATTGCCCGTTATCAAACATACATAATGCACATCATGGCAGATGTGTTATGGGTCAGTGTATTGCTGTATTATATTATATTAATAAATCACGATTTAAAAGGTGCCAAATGTGCAACATAGAGCCGGTGTGTATTTTTTCCACTTCACAGGGTTTGCTCCACTGTTGCTCCCCATCTGGCTTTGCACAAAATATAGTTTGCTTTCAAACTCACTCCTTTATTTGTGTTTGAAAGCAAAGTGAAAATAGTGCAGGGCTCACAAAATTTCAAAATCTCTGGTTGAAATGAAATGCAAGGAGCCCTAATAAAAATACATTACTTTTAATGTGAAATATTGAAAACATCTATCAAAAAACAAATACACATAAAATAATCAAATTACAAGCATCAATATAAATATTTGCTTTTAACTGAACTGAAATGTCTATAAACTTCAGATTCTGAATCTGAAATATTAACTGAAGTCCAGAAAACGGCACTCGACGTTGAGGGCACAGCACAGGGTTTCAGAATTACTTTTCTCCACAGGCCAAATTTTGCCTATACAAACCCTATAGGGCCACTGATCACAATGTTTGCTCTGCTTGTCTTGTTGATTTTGATGCTGTTGTTCTTGCTCGTCTACACGCTGGATATACTCACCATTTAATAGTGGGTCACAAAACCCACAGTTTGGATTATATTAGTGCTGGGCGATTTGGCCTAAAAATAAAATCTCCGATTTTATTTTTTTTAATTCGACTTCCGCTTTTTTCCGATTTCCCCCCCCCCACTTATTAAGAAAAGCAATAAGTACAAACGGCAGACAACTTAAAGCAAATTTTGCTTTTATTTAATCAAAAGCAAGACAAATGATTTTATTCCTTTCTTTGGAACAAACTTCCCACTCTCGCCGGTAGCCATGTTGTCGCTTGCTGTTGCCGTTTCATGTGTTTGTGCTATGATGATGATGTTGTCGCTTGCTGATGCTGTTTCACGTGTGCTATGTTGGCCCTGTCCCAAATGGCACACGCCGGACTTGTGGTCCTCCTCAGAGTCCACACTTTGATGACATCACGTAGTCCAGACTTTAGGGACCCTTGATGCGAGTCCACGTGGGTGCACCGGAGTCGTATTTTGGGACAGACTCGAGCATCACACCGGAAAATAGGTAGAGAAGTTGCCCGTCAGTGTGAACTCCTCCCTTCCGTCGTCTGATTGGTTCGATTGCCCTTTCGCAAGGACTTCTGGGTTGGCAAAGTGCGCGAAGCCTGCTGCAGTGCGGGCTTCGCTGAAGACCGCATCAAGGGGGCAAAGGAGGCGCTGATGAGCACACTTCAAAGCGTAAAAATGACAGATGGGACACCCTACGGACTCGTAGACTAAGCGAGAACGCGCAATTTAAGGCCACGAGACCGAAAGTCCACATGAAGTGCGCCATTTGGGACAGGGCCGTTGTTGTTGATGTTGCTATAATAACGCTACGGAAGCCCCGGGCAGCCAAAAATATGCAATTACAAAAAATCGAATTACTTATTTTTTAAATCGCCCACAACAAAAAATTCGAATTAATTCATTAAATCGATTTTTCGCCCAGGCCTAGATTATATTATGTTTTTCCAGTTACAGATTGGATAATTTTTTTCGATAATTCTCTTCACTGAACATGCGATCAATATCACTTTAAAGCTTGCTGCGGGAGATTTCATTTTTTAAAATGAGGATAGTAATGTCTGTCAGGACAATGTTGGAGGAAATTTTTGCACAACAGATCCAGATTGCTTTCTGTACAGTTTGCGGCTTTGCACGACCGTGAAAGTAAACCCGATTCCTGAATTACATACATACCCATCCAACTGTGAGAGAATGCATAAGCATTTAAATATATATTTTCTTCCCTATAAGAAAATGTATTTAAATGCTTATACCAAAATGCATCTCCGCCCTGTCTGTTGGGCTATCTTGAGTAGAAGTCAAGATAGCCCGACGGACAGGGTGAAGATGCATTTTGGTAGTCCATTGCAAGGCACAATAGCCCCTGGACATCAGGCTAGGGATTTGCGAACCGTGTAGTGTAAATATGATCAAAAAACTAATTTACTTATTACTATTTTATCCACATTTTAGAATAATAGTAAACTTGTAGGAATTTTATTAAAAAAATTAATAAAATAAAAACTTTTAGCATCTTTAAAGTAGTCAGACTTAACACAGAATTTGCAAAACTGTGCTTCTTGCTTTTTATCAACCAATGTTTTGATGTCTCACTCTGGTATGCTTTTATAAAAAGGTTTCAGTTTATTCTATGCTCCTATTTGTTGCCAAATTAAAAAAAAATTATAATACATTTTTGTTCTATAATAAAATTGTATACTGGCAATACAATATTTTTCTCATCATGATAAGTAACACACTCACAGACAGAGTGCATTTACAAACCGGAGTCCACTTTTTTCACCTATATTTCCTTGAATTTTATTTTAATCAGTTGTTCATTACATGCATGTATTATTAAAACTTGACAAAAGAATATTGGTATATGTAGTATTTTAATTACTGAGATGTCATGTCTCCTTTATGTCTCCTATATGCTCCCTATGGATTTCTGACTGCCAGACTGTTGTCTTCCTCTAAATACCTTTGGGAACCAAAAATAGAATGAAAGTGCTCTGATTATTGATCAAGCTATATGCATTTTTGTGTGTATTACATGTCATAGTAAAAATATGTTTAGCTTCTGCTATGGTTTTTAATGATATGTCAGACCAGGATGTGCGTCATTTTGTCTGATCTCACTGCTTTGCTTCAGTTAATAAACCCAGACTGCCGCACCCTCTTCTGCAAGCAGGCATTGGTTACCTCATAGGTCAAGCATCACTTACTCCAGCTGTGTGTGTAGACATGAGTGCGTCAATGTAAATTACAAAAGTATGACTTTTCCAAACAGTCACAGCTTGGGAAATGTATGTTTCCAACTTGGGGAAAATTCAGGTATTTTTAGAACCACGATTTCCTTTTTGCACTGGAACTGAATGAAATGTGGGTTTATGTATTTAAAGAAACAGTTCAGCCAGAAATAAAAATACAGTCATGTTATTCTAAACCAGAATTGCTTACACATAATGAAAATGAAATAAGGTTGAGTCTGTTCAGTTTTAAGAGAACAAAAACTGTTTTGGATGTATTATGACAAAAAGTGGAACATTTTTCAGTATTGTAAGTTTTTAAGGCGTGTTACTTTCTCTATCATATGACTAAAGGGCCATTCACCCTATGGACAATAACAATAACTATTATATTTAAAAAAAACTCTTTTAAGTGATGTATGATAAACCATTGACAGCCAATCAAATATATTTGAATTTAAAGGGCTTTCATATTAAAAAATGACAGACGACACTGTGGAGAAGCTCTTTGCTGCAGTCCATAATATAAAAATATCTAATAGATATACAGGGTGGTTGCAGTTGCAGTGAAATTGACTACAAAATGTTTTTTTTACATTTGGCAACACTAATAGATAAGATGATAGATTACACACATGCACAATTTAAATATGCAAAACTCAGCATGTTTAGGACATCTGCTGGTTATAGCCACTGTAAATGCAACAAGAACAGCATTTAAACATTTAATGACATTTAAACAATTGTGTAGTTTTTAATTGAAGGATCTCTACAAATGCCATTTAAAGGTAAATGATTTGCATGAGTACTGTGTCACGCGAGCTAATTAAAGTGTGTGTTGCAGGTTCTTTTTTTTACGAATTTGTGCAACTTGCTTGTGTGTTATAACCATTTAAAGTGTTATCCATTGTATTTTATGTTGTTGGGTATCACAAAACCCGAAAAAGTATGAAAAAGTACAGCGGTTTGCAATGATTCTCCTTTCCCCCACAACGCACTGTATGACGTCACGCTGGGGAGAGAATTTACCAAAGCTGCATTGAGAGCATTGAGAATGACTATAGAAAGACGAGTAAAGTACAGTTCTGATAGCGCAGATTATAGATAAATAGATAGACAGACAGACAGACAGATGGATAGGCTAGTATAGAGAGATAGGCAGACAGCCAGATAGCATAACGTTAGCATATCTTCGTGTAGAAAGTAAACAAACAATTAACATACTCGTGCATGCTGGCTTGAGGGGGTCCATGATCCTGCCTGAAATGGGTGTAACTTTATGCGATCTTCAGCACAAACGGTTTTGGCAGCATGTCTCTAATCCAGGAAGGTGAGTGAGGCACGTCACATCTGTTCGCGGGGACCAGCGACCCAAACGCACTCGCTTTCTTACAGCCAGTAGCGGAATGGCAATCGGCAGAGTCGGGACTTTCCCGGTGGGTCGATCTGATAATAGTTATACATTTCGAGTTAACAACACCGTCTGGCGGCGTGATGTGCGCCGGTTCCCGCAGCCCGCTGGTCAAAGTGCAGCCTCTCTGCTCAACAAAGTATATGAAAGTGCTCAACCTGTTCGGCAGGTCCAAACATGTACAGGATTTATAAAAATACGGTGATCAATGAGCGGTTCCTCCTCAAATGGCATAGTCTGTCGTGATGTAAAAAGCCGCCGAACGCCTGTTTATTACAGTATGTATGCGGTCGGATCCGAGTGTGCTGCAGCTGCTGACTGCTGCGTATAAAATGATCGTGTGATTCGTTATAATCGCATAAACAATATAACAAAGCATCCTTTTATTTCACAAAACAATATATTTGAGATATTATTTGATAGACTAGTAAGTGTGGATAAAGGATGTTTAAAATCTCTAGCCTGGTGGTCAGGACATGAATGGATCAAATCAGCAGATTTGCGAAGTTTTATTTATCTCCACAGATATCATAAATAATAATTAGCATGGTATCTTTGCAGAATAACACATTATATATTTCCTACGATGTATATATGATTTCCAAATTGTATACGTAAGTATTAAACAGCAATAAATGTCTCCTCTATCTCTATGGCTCTGGCTGAGGCTTTCTCCACTTCTCCCCAGCGTGACGTCATCGCAGAATTGCGTAAAAAAACGTTAATACCAAAAACGTAAAAAAAGTGTTCTTTAAGACCATTTTTGAGACATTTTAAAAATTATACACATATCTTGAGTGATTTATGTACCCATTAATCGACAGTGGTGGTTAACCTGCAACACGCCCTTTAACATATTTATTGTCTGACGGTAAGGACACTAATATAGTTATATAATTAGTTAACGTTATAGTTCGTGATAGGACAATATATTGCAGAGGCATCGGACGCTAAATCTTTTCAATCGGCCAGTAAATTTGTAATAAAAAAGACACACTGTGTCACTCAATGTAAAGCCAAAGTCTGACAGACAGTAAAATGACCAATCATTATTCACTTTTTAACATGACGTTATGTTGTGTCACACACAACACCACACTAGTTCAAAAAACTTTTTTAAACAGTACTATAAGATGTCAGATCCACATTAAATGTCTTGTAAATTTGTTGTTTATTTATAAATGTTATGCATAACAAATATATTTTTACTTTCATCAATTTTTTGTTTGTCTCTTATTTACTGTAATAACATTTGTGTTATATCGGCCTCATAAAACCCTATTAGCAATACAGCTTTCTTAATCTGTATTGGCATTAGCAAAAAAAAAAAAAAAACCCACATATTGTTCGACCACTTGTTATGGTTATTGCTAAAATGAAAACAACCCTTTAAACATTTGAAATCTGACAGTCTTGGCTGGATTTACACTGGAATTGTTGATGCCCAATTTCGATTTGTTGCCTGTATCTGTTTTTTTGACGAGCCGCATTTTTAAAAAGTGACTCTTATCCGATATCTGCATTTACACTAAACACTTGGCAAAACAATTCAAGGAAGACATACAGCTTAAACCACAAAGGAAGTAAAATGTTGCGATATGCAATGGACACAGACAAAATGATTATACAAGATTATAGAGCCAGCTTCACATTTTTAATGACGCCTGACACGTCTTGAGATGGGAATATTTGATATCTGTCTGATTACATTACGAACCAGATATCCGATTTATATCCACATATGAATGAGGCCTGAAACAGATTAGAGGATATCGGAATCTCTATATGTATTTTTCCTGCATACATGTTTGTGGGTTATATCTGATCTGTGCCACATGAGGGAAGAAATCCGAATAGTCACTTCAAACATGCAATGTATATTGTCAGAAATAAAGGTACAAAACTGTACCTTTTCTGTCACTGGGGCTGTACCTTAAGTTTCCGTTTGGTTCCTTTACAGGAATACAAAACAGAATACAATTTTGGGTAGATTACTGTACCTTAAGGACCTACATTGTCAAAAAAGTCAAAATATGTACCTTAGCTGTCAGGGGGTCAGCACCCTTTAAAAATGTAATTGTATGGACCATTTGGTACAGACATGTAAACATTTAGTACCAATATGTACTTTTGAGATACTAATATGTATTTTTGAGGTACTAATAAGCTCTCTTTGGTCCCAGTATGTACCTCCTGAGGTACTAAAATAAAATCCCTAGGTGCAAAGCAGTACTTTTTGAAAGGGTACCGCCCCAGTGACAGAAAAGGTACAGTTTTGTGTAAATGCGGCCTTTGTCTACCTTCACTTCAATTATTTATTGTTTATTTATTTAAAAAAAATAGGATTTATGAAATTAAAATGAAATATTTTAAAACAGGAAATATTTTTTATTTATTAAAGAATAGCTTTGGAGTTTTTAGGAACTCTACCTTTAACTGCTGTACGTGTGTGTGCATGTGTGCGTGTATATATGTGTGTGTTGCAGGGAGATTAGTTTTTGGATCAATGATACTTGCATGCCCTGAATCTCCTAGACTCCTCTCTCTGTCTCTCTCTTTTTTGAAAATTTCACTGCAGTTACTGATGACACAATTTTTATACAGGAAATGTTTGTTTTGCCAAGCCTCTGAAGAAAGGGATGGATAAAGTGAGGATTGGGTGAAAAGCAGAAAAGCAGTAGCTGTAATGACATGTATTTGAAGCGCTGGAGTGAGGCCAGAGCAGGCAAGCAGCGTGTTGATGACATCACCCTCCTCTCCCCTCCTTCTGTTTTGCCATTAAAACAAACGCTCTCTTCACAGAATGAGAGAATGATAGAGGGTGGGTAATTCAGAGCAAGTACAGCCAACCCTTACAGAGTGAATGGGACTACACGAGGGGAGAGATTAGAGCGGGAGAGTTGAGTGCGAATCGGGTGGGCTTTAGGACCCAGCACCTACAGGAATAGAGCGTTGCTGCTCTCAGCTGGGAGTCTATGCTCACCATTCCCTCTTTCAATCAGACGCTAACACATTCCCGGAAACAAAGTTTCCCTACATGCACTGGGAGCCTTATTCCGGGCTGGATGGACTGGATAATACTCCCGCATGCCTTTGGAATTCCTATTTGAGGACACTGTGTAGTCTTGTTGTTTTGATTCTCAATTCGTCTTTTACTCTGTGGGTCCTTATGGGCCTCTCAGAGCACGGCAGCTGATCTGAGAGAGAGCGAGTGTTTGGGTCCGCGTGACGGCACACGTGTGTTGGTGTCCACTCTGCAGCATGCGTTTCGGCACAAGCCTGGGCAGAGGCTGAAACTTTGCCCGTCAGCAGGCAAAGCGGGATGTGTGGGTGAGTGCTGAGAACGTTGGGCGTGCAGGAGCCAGCCGGACTGGCCGAAGGAATCAGTGCCTTCTTTTTACCCACAGTCCTCTGCTGGCGTCATGCTGAGTCTGCAGGATTCTGTGTTCTTTGAGATCAGCATCAAGTCTCTGCTCAAGTCCTGGAGTGGGAACTGTGAGTAACTCCGGTTGTCAGCTTGTGCTTTATGAAGATAAAACGTCTAGCTCAGATTCAGCTCCCACAAATATACTACAGCTTAATAAGGTGCTTTCTAAGTGTGCTCAGCTCTCCTGCTGGCCCTCCTGACAGCCCTGCAAACACACCCTCTACTCTGCGTAGATGCAGACTTATGCTACTTAATGTTAGTGAACATGACTAGTTGCATAAATAAGGTATAGCATGTTTGTCTCTTTTATGGAAGTGTGTGATCGGAGCACTGTGTGTACACAAGCATAGTCAAAAACGGGTCTTCATTTGGGGACAGGTTAACAAATATATAAACTTTCGGATTTGTACTTGCATTTTGTAATATCATTGTTTATTTTGAATCTTAACGGTGTTCATATTCTGTCTGGGTTAACAGTTCAGGTGTATATGACTACTAACTATCTGTGTGTATCTCTATTGCAGTGTCTCTCTTATCATCTATTCCATCTAACTAACCTTTTTATTTGTCCCCCTTTCGACTGATGTCCTCTTTGAAGGTCTTCTTGGGTTTCTCATGATGTTGATCTGATATAGGAAGTGGTGTGTATGATAATGATGGATGTGCAAGTGAAGAGTCCGATCAATATAAGGAAACATTAGCAATCCCAGTGGAGAAAAAGCGCAAAATGATAGTAACCCTCCAACACACGCAGATACAGTATGGGCACACACACAGAGAATGAACTTTTGTTCTAGGACATGTGCATCAAATTACTGTTCGTGTGTGTTTTTGAAAACCTGCATAGGTTCACACTTTCAGCTCCATACAGCCAGAAAAACGTGCAGTTGCATCACCTTGTTCTCGATGTAGTATGACTTGTTGACACTTACATTACATTTACTTCTATTTACTTATACTTTCAAAAGTTCAGTTTTTATCATCTCACACATTTTTGAGGTGCAGGTTGCAAATAAGGTTCTTTGTGGATCATGTCTCTGTATGGATTGAGCATAACCATGTGTATCGGGAACAGCTGTCCCTAGAGACTGATTCTGCATTTTCTAGCCCAAAGCACAAAGTCACTGCTGTGATCGTGGAGATAATAACACACAAGCTTCTTCAGAGAAAGAACAACAGATTTATAGATCAACATTTAATGACCCTTCCCATTAGGCCTTTTAGAATGAAGGTTGTTTCGTGAAAAAGAGTTGTTCACCGAGTTGCTTCCAAGGAATGTTTCTTAAAAATGTATTTTCTCAGAATTCACATCTGCTTTTGAATGAACGTCCATTAAAATATATGCTTTATAGCCTTAAAGGTGCCATACAATTTAGGCATAGATAGATAATGAGAGTTTGGTACATGGAAATGACATATAATGAGCCTTAAACACTATTGTTTCCTACAATCTTAAAGGGATAGTTCACCCAAAAATGAAAATAATCTCATTAATGACTCACCCTCATGTCGTTCCAAACTAGTAAGACCTCCATTCATGTTTGGAAACACAGTTTAAGATGTTTTAGATTTAAGCCCGTTTTATAGTCGTCTGTAAGCTTTACGCCGTAGCTATACCGAAGGTTATCTGTAGCCTGTGCGTAGCTCTGCGTAGCCTAACCTGCAACAAAAATCGCTGTTTATTTCCTTTCATTTACTTACTTGTTTATTTACTTAGCATCATTGCTGGTCTTCTCAAATCATACACAACAGTTGGGTTAACTTGCCAAGCTGCTTCTTCACTGACGGTCACGCTGCTACTGTGGTTACACACATGGATATTGCTTACCAGCAGTCCGCGTGTGTTTGCTAGAGATAGGCCGATATATAGGCCGGCTGATATGCAGTTCATGGTTCCATAGCACCCTCACCTGTTTTTATTATTTGATAAATATCATTTTTTAATTTCAATAAATGTTTTTTTTTAAATTAAGTCTTGTAACATTTAGCATCATCGTGTCATTTTTATGATGTAAACTGAGTGAGCAAAAGCAGTATCGGCTCCAAATATCAGCTCAAGAAATCGGCAGGCTGTATCGGTCATTGGCTAAGGCTGATGAAACAAAAATCGGCATCGGTACTGAAAAATCCATATTGGTCGATTCCTAGTGTTTGCACGTCAACGCGGACGACGACACAGAAGTATAAATGAAAATCGATGCGGAACCTACACCGCAGGACCTATGCACAACTATAAAAACCCCTTTAGTCCTAGAGCTTTCTGACCCTCAATTGAAAATCTGTGTACAGTATACTGTCAATGTCCAGAAAGGTAATAAAAACATCATCAAAGTAGTCCATGTGACATCAGTGGGTCAGTTAGAATTTGTTGAAGCATGGAAAATACATTTTGGTCCAAAACCAAAACTAACTAATTTACGACTTTATTCAGCATTGTCTTCTCGTCTGTTGTGAATGCGCATGCATGACGCTGCTGACATACGATATTGCTGACGTGTTATCCTCAGACATGTTTGCAAAGATTTTTTTTCAAACTTACAGTGTGCGTCTCCCTCAAACTGTAAATAAGCTTGGGCGCAAAAAAAGGGGAGTACTGGGTTGTACCAGATAACATGCCAGCTACGTCGTACATCAGCAACGTCATACGTCAGCCGCGTCGTACATCAGCAACATCGTACATCAGCAGCGTCACTGCAGTCTCATGCACACAGTTCACAACAGACCGGAAGAGAAGACAATGCTTAATAAAGTTGTATTTTTTGTTATTTTTAAACCAATATGTATTTTCAATGCTTCAGCAAATTCTAACTAGCCCACTGATGTCACATGGACTAATTTGATTACCTTTCTGGACATGGACCGTATACTGTACATAGATTTTCAATGGAGGGTCAGAAAACTCTCTGACTAAATCTAAAACATCTTAAACTGTGTTTCCAAAGATGAACGGAGGTCTTACAAGTTTGGAACGACATGAGGGTGAGTCATTAATGACATTATTTTCATTTTTGGTTGAACTATCCCTTTAACATTTTATGCTAATTAATGCTATATGCTAGCGTTTAGGCTGCAGTTTTATTATTGACTTTACAGTTACGTTTTGCAAGTCCATACCGAAAAAAACCCACAAACTTACCAATCAGAAACATCCATTAACAATCTCCAAACAGTTGAAATTCTGTTTCTTCATCTGATACAGGCTCAAACATAAGGTCTGAGCTACTGAACTGAACTGCTCTATGAAACAGCCAATCAGAGCAGAGCTCAAAACTATTATTTATGTCTCTTTCACATCAGGTAGTAATAGACCATTTCATTCTAAAGGCAAATCCTAGGGTTGTAAATGGACATGTAAAAATGTTTCTGGATCATTTTTTAACTTAATAAAGCCACATTCCTTCTATGTAGATGTCAGAGAACAATTTAAAATATTATTTCAATGCATTCTTTGGCACCTTTGAGTGACATTATACAGCATACTGGCAGTGGCTAACTGGACTGTGCTCACCAACCAAACCATGACTCCTTCTCAAATTAAAAAGACATTTAAGAGATGTGTCTACCCTGCTTTTCTTGCTTCGATCTGTAGTTCTAGCTAGTTTATTGATTTAATAAGCTTGGTGATTTTAGTTAGCAGATCACGGTGACTGTTGACTAGGGTTAACAAGCTTATCAACAGCCAGTAACATCCAGCAGAGTCACCTCGGAAGAAATGTCACTGAGGTTTGGCATGCATCAGAAAGTCTCCCGCTTTTTCTCCCTGCTCTCTTCAATGCCAGTTACTTTGCGATGGGCCTCTCCATTTAAACAGTGAAGAGTTAGACCTAGTTTCAAGAGTTGGCAACATTCAACCCAGCCAATAGATGCTGTTTCTTACACTATCTTCCCATTATGGTCGAAGGTCAAAGGCATAACTTTGTATCTCTGAACAGGAAGAAAGGCTGTGTAACTCCAATTGAATTAGATACATGTTTGTCAGGCTGTGAACTACTCTTGGAGGGAGACTCACTGTGGAATCTGGGCATGTTGAGACACTGCAGATATAATGTTTACACTTTATTAAGGCCATATCAGATTAATCTCTCTTGTTCAGAAACACGAACGCAGCCTGCATGAAGCAGGTGGAAGCCCACCACAGAGATTCATGGGAATCATTTGTTTGAAACTGCTTTAGACAGCTGTTTGTAATGATGAAGACAATTATTATCACATATTCGTGGTGGTATTTACATGTGGTCACAGTCACACCATACATTTTTACAAATTGGATAGGAATTGGATAGTTTCGTGCATCGTTGCATTCTGACAGTATGCAACACAAAGGATTTCTGCATGGGGCAATGAGGAACTTATGTCATGATGGATCAACAGTTTAAAGAGGATCTTGATGAGCAAGTTAGGTGAAGTTAGATAAACTATTGACATTTTTATAGCTAGAGCACTATACACTTCAGAACTTCTGATTAATCGTAACATATGATTTTTGCTTTACTTTTTAAAAGATTTGGTTTGGTGTGGCCCTTGCACTATGCAGAATACACACACCCAAAAAGCTTTGTCCTTACAAAGCAAACATAAGGTTATATACCTGACTTAGGATTTGATCAGGTTTGTTCGAAAGATTAATTTTGTGTCCTGGCTTTAAGATGAATGTTTAAGAGACAATAAGAGGTCTGGCACCCGAACAGTCACGTTCACCCTCACATGCTGCAGCGATCAAGAGGGCATTAAGATCAGTGATCGTTGCTGTCTGGGCTTTAAATAGCTGAGTATAATGTAGATGATGGTGGTGATGTCATTTAGGTTATTTGATCTCTCTGTGTGTAATCTTCCTATGAAAAACCTCATCCGTGTCGCCCGGAAGTCATGGTGTATTTGTGCATGCCTATGTTTGCTTATGGAAATAAAGGGATGTTTTTATGCTTTTTTCTATTCCAGTTTTGTCATTATTTACCCATATGCTTTACTCATTAATTTATCTGTGGAACCTTTTTACAACCCTTGCCATTCAACAACAGTTCATTATGGTTATGGCTTGAGCTTTTGTCTGTTTTTCATACAGAGCTATCAGAATATTTTTGAGGAAATCTGAGATCATTCTGAACCCCTATAGATAGCAACTCACAAGTTTCAGAACAACTTTAAGACATCAAAATAGTCCATGTGATTACAGTGGTTCAATCTTCTTTTTATGAAGGGACGAGAATACTGTTTCTGCTCATAAATTTAGTCTCTGATGCGTATTGACGAAAACAGCACATGCATGCGTCAGACGTGTTCGACATTGCGACCATTTTGGTTGCACCAAATTTGTTTTATTTTCTTTTATTATTTTAGAAAATAAAAATTATTAGATTTTTTTAATTCAGTTTATTAAGCACGCTGTTTGATATATATACAGTCTAATTAACCATTAAAGAAAATGAAAAATGGAAATACAGAATCCAGAAAAATTTAAACGAAAAAAAAAAGGGATTTGTGAAAATAAAAAGCTGAATTTTAAAATAAATTATTTAAAATTCAACATTTTAAAATAAATTATTTAAAATTCAACATTTTAAAATAATTATTTAAAATGTAAAATTTTAATTTAATGTTTTTTTTAGGACCCCATGAATCTACACATTTTAAGCATAACAGCTTGTTAAAATGGCCAAGCACAAGTCAAGTGTGTGGCAAATAGTTTAAGATCAAGTTTTAATTGTTCAAGCTTTTAATCTTCAGGATGATGAATTGTGGTGCTTCTATAATTTTTAATGGATGTTCCTAAATTTTTGCTGTGCTCCTAACTTTTACATTTAGGAGCCCCAGTGCTACCTACTAAAGTGCTACCGGTGCTACCTACTAAAGTTAATTTCAAGCCCAGATGCGTTATACATCACCGCCAACAGCCCAGTTGTTAGTGTGCCGACATATAGCACCAGTTAGTTCATGGAAACCTGAGTTCGATTTCCGTCTCTGAGGTCAATAACCGATCCTGCTCCCCTGTCTCCACCCAATACTTTCCTGTCGACGCTTCACTATATTGTCTAAATAAAGGCCAAAAAATCCCCCTAAAAACGTTGATACAAGCAGGTATTGGAGCATCTATGTATATATATTTCTATGGCTGTCTGTTAAAACGCATTGAGACTGTCTATTGAACACCAAAACAGCATTCTCATCGCTTAACCCTTTTTGACCCCGTCATTGACTAATTATCTCGTCAATTAATAGAGAACAATGTCCTGCCAATGACGAGTTCAGGTGCTAGCATGGACTCCTTGCACCTAAACTTGTACTCAGACTCCTCCTCGGCTTGCACATGAGCTTGTAATGCGCGTATTTACGCACTGCGTATTTCCTTGCACTTGAGAGGTTGTTAGGCACACAGGGTTTTAAAACCAGAGTTTGTTGTTCCCATTCCCTGGCACGTAGGACATTTCAGAGCGCCCATGCTTTAATGACGCGCTCGGATTAATGACTTCAGTTTTAAGAAGGTTGCGGTCATAACAGTGTTGCCCTCAGGGGCAGGACACACCAAAGCTTTTTTGAAAACGCCTGGAGGACGTCGAATGCCAGCTGTTTTTTTCAACTGAGCGCTTTGGTAGCTGTGATACTTGAGCTGTGATTCGGTTGGTTGTTGTGATACTTGTCCCTCTACTGTGATTGGACGGCCGTGTGAGAACTGACATTGACGAGCGGAGCTTTTCACCCAAAGTTGAATCTCTTTTAACTCTCAACGCTTAGCGCGGAAAAACAGCTGTGCGTCGGCTTTCAGTGTGGAAAATTCTGCCAGCTGCCATGAGTGTAAAAGCCTTGGCGTGCATGCCCCCTTAGAGTAAGTCAGCTTATTTTGTTCACCAATCAAGTGGTTTGTCATAAATGGGTTAAACCAACCAAATAAAACCAAATAAATAAGTAAACGGCGTATCGGCGATCTTACAGGCTGAGGATAGGACGATCTTCAAATAAGCCATATCGCCCAACACTAACTGTTTATATATCTAAAGAAAATTTTCTGGCAGGGAAAGAATAAAAGAAATGAAGATTAAACTACTGTTATCACATGGACAATTTTAATGATGTCTTTACTATCTTCTGGGCAATGAATTTTAATGAATTTAATTTTTTGAATAATTTGAGTAATTGTAGCAGGTGATAAAGCACACAGCTGTGCAAGTTCACTTGCAGTCAGCACATCAGGTTTTAGGACCACATACCCAAGTTCATTCCTTAAGAACAATGTTTCCAAACAGGCTCTGCATTAATGGCTTTTGTGTTTTGACTTCATTTCATGTGACTCTGCCTCTCTCTGAGGCACAAATGTGTGCTATGGGGTCAGTGCATCCCAGTGTGTAAATTATATGGCATAAAGAGGAACAGAAGGGAGGATGAAGAGAGAGCGGGATGCCTCACATTTTTGCTCTTCGCTTCTTTTGCTCACCCTTTTTGTCTTGTGGAGTGGAAAAGTACAAACAACGTTACAGTGCCCATCAGCAGGCCTGCCGACCAATCAGAGGAGGGCCCGGGGACCCTGTTAGGAATCCGGCCAATGAAAGCCGGCTGTGTGACATCATAGGCACAACCACGGGGAGGCGTTACTTAACGGGAAACAAAGAATGAGTGTTCTTAGACAAACAAACACACATGAAGTTTCTAGGATGGAGTCTTACATGTGCACCCTGTCTCATCATCCGAGTCTGTGAATGTTTGTGTTTTTTAAGTATTATGGTTTGAAGGAGTTGCTAGGTGTTACCTTGCATTCTCCTCTGAGAAACTCATTAAATTTCGCAAGGGTTTTTTTGATTCATCCTCCTATTATTGAGCTTCCCTGGGTTCATCACGGTTTCCTCGGCAACCTGTGGGAGGCAAGGGCAGGGATTTCCTGAGCGAGGGAAGACATGTGATATACTTTTTTTTTCAATCTTTCTGCATTCAGGAATGAATTGAAAGTGTGTTTGACAGTTAACAGGTGAAATCTTTATCTGTGTTGTCAGGATAGAGCACATGAGATGAGATGAGATAAGATTTTTTGGTTTATTAGGGAAATAAAGTAAATAACAGTTCTATATTTACTCTTGATACAGCATCTAAACTGTCAGCAAGACTCTACTCAGACAATGTAAACTTTTTAGGCCAATCATAATGTCCCAGACATCATAAATATACTTTCATAGTTTTACAACAGTCATATCACTGTTGGTCTAACAAGCTTTTAAAAACCATTTTTAGAGGCACAGTCCTTACACAAATGCTGTTTAAAAGGTAGTTCAGTCTTTCTAAGATTCATTTCTTTGTGCATATCCAAGAAGGCATTGCTCCGTGATCATACATTTCCTAGTCAGGAATTTGACACGAGCGGCCTCTAAAGTCACATTTAGCACTGGGAAGCTTGTAGCTAACTTTGATTCTGAGTTTGATCCTAGAAACTTTTACTTTTGCGAAAAGGGAAAAAATTGCTGTAATGACACTAATTTTCATTTTTTTTTCTCCGCAACAGCTAAATTCCCTTGTCTTATCATTAAAGTCTTGCATATTTACATTTGATGGATATTGTATGTTTTACATATCCATTAAAGGTGCATTGTGTAACTTTTAGAAGAATCTTTTAACAGAAATGCAATATAATATACATAACTATATTATCAGTGGTGTATAAAGACCTACATAATGAACTGTATTGTTTTTATTACATTATAATGAGCCGTAGGGATGCATAATGATTATTCACGATTAATCTATAGCAGAATAAAAGTTTTGTTTACATCATATATGTGTATTTAATAACTTTGTATAGATAAATGCACACGCATGCATGTATATATTTTAAAAAAAAGTTTACATATGTATTTACATTTGTATATTTATGTATAATTATATATATATATATATATATATATATATATATATATATATATATATATATATATATATATATATATATATATATATATATATATATATATATATATATATATATATATATATATATATATATATATATATATATATATATATAAAGGTCAAAATCAAATCCTAAGCGAAAAAACACATACTGTCACCTGTAAAAGAGGTAAAGACAGACATGTATCTTAAACTGAGAAAATGAATGTGTGTGTTTGTACAAAAATGTTCGCACTAAAACTAAAAATTCCCTGGGCAAAAAAGTTCTCGATCTGCCAATGCATTCATTTGATTTGTGTGTTGCGCTAACTTGTTTGTTTATGTGTGTGTGAACTGTGTATAATAATTATGTATATATAAATATGCAAACATGCATGTAAAATCTTAATTAAAAAATATAAATATATAGGCCATATATATAAATAAATATAAATATAGGCCATATATATAAATAAATATAAATAAATATATATATTTTTTAATTAAAATTTTACATGCATGTTTGCATATTTATATATACATAATTATTATACACAGTTCACACACACATACGATGTAAACAAAAACTTATATTTTGCTAAAGATTAATCATTATGCATCCCTAACCATTTTACATGTAAGTTGCCGTCATGTTTCTACAGTAGCCCTACACAGTAAACAAACTGTTTTACAGAGCGCGTTTTGTCCCCACGTTGTCTCAGATGACAACATGTTTGTCCAGTGGCGGCTACCGTTTGGGTTTGGGAATTGAGGGGTGAGCGGTTGGTTGCAATTCACAACCTCATCACCAGATGCTGCTAAAATGTACACACACCACCTTTGAATAAAACTCCAGAATCTGTATTGTCATCAACCTATTTGTATAACATGATGATGAATTTCTACAGTAGTAGATGACAACAGACACTACACTGCATTTAGTAAAAATCCAAAGGCAACCTTATCTTGTATACATTTTGACTTGTCCTCCATGATTCCTAATACTTTATGACAGGAAAGCACTTAAACATGGCAAACACGTAATTACGACTTCAGTAAGGGGAAGTTTCTGATAGCATGTGAAGGTAGCATTAATTCAGAAAGAAAGATAAAGTGTAACAAATGTTTAAGAACTTATTTATTTCAGTACTGAAAAGTAAGGATAGGAAAAATATGTGTATTCGACACAGTGTTTTAGTGCTGTCTTTTACAAGCTGGGCAATATCACATTCATTATTGCAGGTGATCTGTTCACGGTCCACAATTAATGCGAAATTGTCCCAATTGTCAGTGAACTACGGCCGCTACTGTTTAGCTATGCCGCTCCATCTGAAAGCCGGTGATTGCGATTTATTACTAATCAAGAAACCGGCTTTACTGACGAGATGTGCATGACAATCTCATGCGATTTATCGTGCAGCCATATTTCTTTTTTAGTAGATTGGATCAAAATATAATATTCATTGGCAAACAAGATTAGCGAAACAGCACTTGATTTGTTACGTGACAAAGTGTTTCCTCACAATAGCAGTTTATTAAGCATACTGAGGGATTTTCATTGACTTCCATTGAAGCAGAACAAGCTCTTCTCTCTCTGTTGGGATTCAGCCACGTTATGCATTTTTGGCCTAACCTTTGCGCTAACTTATTTTTGGGCTCTGGAGAGGTATTTGTTTTTCCACCTGTTACTACGGAAACAAACAAGTTAGCGCAACACACAAATCAAATGAATGCATTGGCAGAACTTTTTTGCCCAGGCAATTTTTAGTTTTAGTGCGAACATTTTTGTACAAACACACACATTCATTCTCTCAGTTTAAGATGCATGTCTGTCTTTACTTCTTTTACAGGTGACAGTATGTGTTTTTTCACTTATGATTTGATTTTGACCTTGTTGTGCCTCATGATCTTGATCTTTCTCAATAGCGTTTCTATTATTAGCACAATTATTGTCATATTTGCTCACTTTCTTTTTCTCTCTCTCTTTTTTAACAGCCTCTGTCCCTGTAAGCAACAGCAGTGCGAGTAGGCGAGGAACCTCCCCCTCTGCACCCCCAATCTGGGAGAAGCGTAGCATCCACCTCGCCAACATGTCCAGCATTACCATCGACCCCGAGCTCAAGCCCGGGGAGTTCGTCATCAAGAGTCTCTTCGCCGAGTTTGCTGTGCTTGCGGAGAAGAAGATAGAGGTGGTCATGGCCGAACCGCTGGTCAGTACCTCCATTATTTAAAGCACCATTCAGACCGCGAGAGACTAGCAATAGCAGAGCAACGCATTCTCATTCATTTCAATGTAAGGTTGGAGACTTCCGGTGACACTAGCGAAAGTTAAAATGGCTTATTTGGAAATCATCATTGTATTGATATCACTATTAAGTTACCGCCCATATCTACACATTAACACCTATTCAGTGATATAGCCCTACTACAGCACACTGATATTTGTGAATTTTAAAGAGCACCAGTTATCCGATTCACAATTTTACATTGTCTTTGGTGTGTAAGTGTGTATTAGTACATGTTAAAGATATGCAAAAGGGACAAACCCCAAAGTAAACAATGTCGCCAGTAGTTGTCTCCAACGTAAATTTCTTTTCTTGGACTACAACAAACACATGGATTGTAGACAACGGTTTACTTCCTGGGATTGGTGATGTAGAGAAGACCAACATTATCATAATTCCTCCCGCTTGGAGCCTTTAAGTTAACTTCTGTTAGCACTGCATTGTGAGCGAATCTTTCAAACATGGTAAGGAGCGTCACATTTCCGGCTGACATCAAAGGTATTCAGGGTAATCACAACGTACAGATTAGCTGGCCAATCAGGGACACGGCACTTTTCAAAACAATGAGTTTTGTACAAAATCAGTGCGTTTCCGGAAGAGAGGGAAATCTGGAGCTACAAAAATGAACGGTATTTGGAAAATAATGTGTTTTTTTTAACCATAAACCACGCAAACACTTGTATTATTACCAAATTTAGCAATGAAATGGGTGCAATTTAAAAGGAGCTCCAGCAATGCTGAAGTGGTGATGCACAGTATTACACTTTGGTGCTTTTTACTTGGAAAACAATAGGATGCTGGTTCAATATTTAATATTTTTACTGTGTTGCATTTCGCATAATACATGGTTTTCCTGTGTAACAGTTGGTAGACTTTGACGGCAGCAACAGCAAAATCATGGGTTTGACTCCCAAGTAATACATGGACAGATAAAATGTGCATGTGAAAAAGTGAGAGACCGATATATTGTCCGGCCGATATATCGGGCCGATATTTGCTAGTTTTATGTGTATCGGCCGATACGTGGCTGCCGTGTTCGCAGATTTTTTCTGGCATTATTTACAGACAGGGTCCTGGAAGCCGCAAGCGATTGCAGGTCATGTGACTAAAAACAAACAACATTTCCATTACAACATCGAAAGATGGTTCCATAGCACCCTCACCTGTTTTTACTATTTGTTAAATATAGTTTTTTTAAGTTCAATAAATGTTACTATTTTGAAATTGAGACTTGTAACATTTGGCATCATCATTGTGTCATTTTTATGTTGTAAATTGAGTGAGCAAAAGCAGTATCGGCTCCAAATATCGGCCAAAGAAAATCGGCAGCCTGTATCGGTCATCGGCTAAGGCTGATGAAGCAAAAATCGGTATCGGCATCGGCACTGAAAAATCCATATCGGTCGATCCCTAATGTGAAATGCGCTGGAAATCTCTTTGGATAAAAGTGTTTGCTAAGTAAATGTAAATGCAATAGATTAATGTACTGTAAATGTAAAATGTCCAAAAGATCGGACCTCTGGTGTAGAATAGGTTGTGTAACACTCAAATATAAATCCAGTGTTTTTCCTAGAAACAAAAGTGAAGGTTGGGATTCTTGGAATGCTGTCTTGTGTTTAAATCTTCTCGGCTCGCAGAGAATTGCACACACATTTTCTGCAGATTTGCCCTTAAATGCTTCCTCTCCATGTTCTCTCTCTCTTGCTCTCTCTCTCTCTCTCTCTCTCTCTTTCTCTCTGTCTCTCTCGCTCTCTCTCTTTGTGTGTTTACACAGTGGTAGATTGAGCTCTCTCTTAGTTTACACAGCAAGAGTTTAAACTGCTAATGTCTGTATCAAGGGGCTACAGAGAGGGACTGTTTCATAATACACTTTCTCTTTAGCAGTCGACTTTTAGCTCTGTCCTTGAACTTTTCCCTCATTGTAAAGTGTTGGTTTTAATGTGCACCAAGATGTACTGGCCATACAAACATCTTCAAAAGAGTCATTAGCTTCATTCCAATTGCCATAGTTTCACTTCACCATGAAGCTGAGCGGCTTCGGCTGCATTAAGTGCATTACACTGTAAGTCACTGGATGCAGAAATTTTATACAACAATATCAGCTCTGACTGCGTGCACGTGCAGCATAGACGGTTGCGTAGATTATAATGTAAGTGATCTAATTTTGCCCTGACTGCAAATCCGTAGCCGGTGTGTAAGCAGAGAAACACTCTGCCCTGTTGCTCATTTCACATGCAAATAATACATACAATACAATACAGAGGTGCAGCATAAAGCAAATAGCTCATAAAAATGACTCCTTTTGGCGTCAAGAGCTTTTCGTAACATTTATAAGAGGACCTCAAGAAATATAAAAATCTTTACTATGACTCACTTTAACCTTACATATGTCTGTTTATGCAGGAGAAGCCCCTGTCCCGCTCACTGCAGAGAGGAGAAGATGCACAATTTGATCAGGTTGGTTGTGTGTGTGTGTGTGTGTGTGTGTGTGTGTGTGTGTGTAATTGGGGTAAAACTGTGAAATCGCAAAAATGAATCTGTGGATGTTTTACGTCAAAGCAAATGAGACATCATCCTGCAATAGATCCAGTCAACACCATTAGGCCTGTGTGTGTGTGTGTGTGTATGAAATAATGAACCAATGAGAATGTGCCCTGTATGCAGAAAATCCCAGCAAAATGTGTCTGTACATCTCTATGCTTTAGAGTTTTGGTGCGTGCGTGCGTGTGTGCGTGTGTGTGAGTGCTAATGTTACCAGCAGCAGAATCGCTGTGTCATCCGCAGCAGTAGATCAGCATATGCTTGTGTGCGCTTGTGTGTGTGTGTGAGAGAATTTATCATTTCAGGGTGTTGGGATGTGTTTGCCAAGTGGCCTGACGGCGGGGAGAGCAGTTACATAACTTTTCTCAGAAATATATATCATCCTGTCCAACACACACACGCTCACTCTTACCTGAAATACCATATACACAGTGGGCTTCACAGTCTGAAACCACATTGAATATCTGAGAATCGAACTTTAAATAAATATTATTATATTACAGAGGCTAATCAGATTTAAGACAACTACTTGAAACTCCTTTGTACAAAAGGTCACATTGCCTTCCTTCCATTGAAGTACATGATATGCACATAACCAAATCTGGCTGGGATAGCATGGATCATTAGGTTTGATTTAAACATGTAGGGTCCAAGCCAGCTTTTTTACACCCTGTCAATTTTTTTCAAATTCAACTTTATGCTGACAACGTAATAAAGATAAACTCGCATTTTCCTTGCTGGTCTAAGACCTTTAGATCCCATTCAAAACATTTTCACTTTCACCTTCTGCAACAACTCATACCTACTTTGCACCTTGCGCATATGGCTTTTTTCCACATTAGTAACTTTTGTACACACACACACACACACCTGTACAGTAAGTGATGTGTAGTGGAGATAAATGAGATGTGCTGAATCACAGAACGCTGAACCATTTTGTCAGCATACACACACATCTACTGTACCGCTATAGTTGATAAAAACTGTGTGTGTGACAGCTGGTGCTGGGTTACTGCAGTGAACGTTTCGGTAGCAAGTGGACGTATCATCCTATACACTCATACTGCTCTACAACAGAACAAATCAATACCTGAGATGCTGCCTACTCTCCTTTCATTTCTTTCTGCATGGTCCTGTTTAGATATTAAATCAACTTGCCATGATGTTCAGTGCATTTAAACTTTATAATGTAGTATAGTTTAAACATGAACAGACTGAAGTAATACTGTAAGGCGGCACTTGATTTTTTTATGTGAGGGTTTGACTGGAAAATATAATTGTTTCACTCAAAATAAACATTCTTTTTTCTTATTAACATAAGCATTGTACATAAATTAATTCTTTTTTTTTTAAGTCAGTAGTCTTATAAAAGTGGATTTATTTCTTACTTTATCTTGGACAGCTGTCATAATAGCCATTCCTACATAAACAACAATGGGCTGGGTGCACCTTTTAATATTAATTTACCTGCATGTATATGGCCTTGGTTATGTTATGTTTGTTCAAAGATGTTAAAAACTTTGACTATTGGTCAAGGTCAATGTCTTTATATAGCCCCTATTGGGCGGTTTCCCGCAATATTATCCACCTTCAATACCAGGGGCTGCAATTCTAGGAGCGCACTTCTAAGACGCTGTTTTTTTTCTTGACAGCACAGCCAATCGAATTGTAGAGCTACAGTTTAGCACGCCGAGGTAGATGCGATTCTGCCTCATACGCACGTCTAGTTTGCGAGAATTGAGCATTGCCACGTTTAATGCCCGAGTTGAATTTTTTTTTACTTTGGCCGAAAAACACGCCGCGTTAACCAATCAGGAGCTTGCTCTAGTAGTGACCTGATAACAGGAAGCGAGCGGAGTCGCAGAAGCCTATGGAAGGCCCTCCCATAATGCGAATATCCTAGTCTCAGACTAAAATGCATATTTGAGCTGCCAAATCTAACAAAACACATTTTACTCTCATATCTTTACATACATCAGGGTCATTGTTTTGTCTTAAGATGCACAACAGTATTGTTTTTTTGTAAGGTTTGTTTGTGACATCTACTTGTTTTTTTGTAAGGTTTGTTTGTGACATCTATTAAATGTCCTAATATAACTATGGCCTAGTCCTTGATTAATCTAAACCCTGTCCGGCCCATATGTATTCACACAAGCCACAGTAAGCAGATATGTCTTCACATGTTATTTACAATGGGAGGGAAAGGGACAGACGTACGTATGTTGTTTCATAGTCTGCAACCAAAGCACAATCCCTCTTAAAATTTAATCAAGAGTGTAGTTTATGTAGAAGTTGATCAGAGGATCTGATTGTCCTAGAGGATTTTGGAAGATTATGCTACACTATTTAAATCATTAAAAACAATCTTTACATACTGCACATTATAAGAGTCCAATGATCAAAACATCTAAAGATGTATAAATATATTCTTCTGAACAGCCCACATAAATTCTGTGTGTTGTTTTGACCTTTGCGTTTTATTGAGTTGTATTACTGTGTTTGTATTACAGTTAATAAGCTCTATGAGCTCCATAGCAGAACACTGTTTGCCTTCGTTGTTGCGGACGTTGTTTGACTGGTACAGAAGACAGAGCGGAACAGAAGACGAGTCGTACGAGTACAGACCTCGTTCAAGCACCAAATCCAAAGGGTGAGGAGACGCACACAGTTTTTCTCTAGCATCTCGTCAGCCCTGGGTTTTTGCCGCTTCTTTGTTTCATCTCACCTTTAGTTCATTTTGTTACATTTATAAATAGTAAATCTGTGTTTTGACATATTGTAGTTTTTCAAATGTAGACATCTACATGTAAACATATTTGTGTGATAGATTTCTGAATGCATGCCTTAAAGGAACACTCTACTTTAAAAAAAGAAAATCCTAGTTTTCCAGCTCCCTTAGAATTAAACATTTGATTTTTATCATTTTGGAATCCATTCAGCTGATCTCCGGGTCTGGCGCTAGCACTTTTAGCATAGCTTAGCACAATCCATTGAATCTGATTAGACCATTAGCATCGCGCTCAAAAATAACCAGAGTTTCGATATTTTTCCTATTTAAAACTGGACTCTTCTGTAGTTACATTGTGTACTAAGTACCCGAAAATAGTCCTCTGCTATTAAAAGTTACCAAGGGGACTATTTTCAGGCACTGTGTAATATCATTGCACCTCCTGCAGCTGTTTTACGGCAGCAAAGTCCTTGATTATTATGCCAGAGTGATGAGAGTATAGTTCCTAGCCATATTGGCCTAGAAAACTTAGAATTTTCCGTCAGTCTTAGTACACGATTTAACTACAGAAGAGTCTTAGCGATGCTAATGGTCCAATCAGTTTCAATGGCTTATGCTAAGCTATGCTAAAAGTGGTACCGCCAGACCCGGAAATCGACTGAATGGATTTCAAAACGGTAAAAATCGGGGGGAAATCCAGGGGTGAGCATATTTTCAAAATAAGTGGAGTGTCCCTTTAAGATTCTCATTGACATACATTTGATTAAATACGATTAAGGATCTAATTAAATGAAGGTGAGGATCATACTTAATGCTATTAATCCACCATTAGTTACGATCTTCCACAAAATAAAAAATTATGTGCAGATTTAAACTAGTCAAAGGTTAAACTAGTCCCATTCAAACAGTGGTTTTGTTCACTTGTGCTATTTTCCTTTGTGGTTAATGTGCTGCTATTTTAAGTTGTGTATCTCTGTGCTGTTTTTTATTTCTCTCTTTAGAGATGAACAACATCGGGACAAAGACTATCTACTGGAGCGAAGGGACTTAGCCATAGACTTCATGTTTTGTTTAGTTTCAGTAGAAGTTTTAAAACAGGTGAGGTTTGGGTGTGTGTGTGTGTGTGTGCTTCATGGCCTAGGCGTGGTGTTTTTAAAGTTATGGAGAGCTGCGTTGTGGCATTAACATGCATGGACTTGCTAACACAATATCCTGGATCATGGAGTTTAAACAGTGACCCTCAAATCACAGACATGCTGATAATGATGAAATGTTTTCGATAGATTCCCCTTCATCCCGTGCCAGACGCCTTAGTACAAGAAGTCCTTAACCTGGCATTTAAGCACTTTAAACACAAAGAGGGGTGAGTGCATATACACAAACACACACTTTTCTATGCAAATTGTACACGGGCAGACTACACAAATGTAAACCGATTGACAGACACGCATACATGCACCTGATTCCTGAAACTCCCTAAAAAATAACACATTTCATCATCTGCAAGCATATGAGCTGTCTAAGTCTTTCTTATCCTGCCCTTCCTATAGCAAATACTGACTTAAGAAGTTGCTACACAAACATACATACGTTTTAATCATTTTTATGTTACTTTCTTGATACTTAGCATTGTTGTGTTGGTAATCTTAAATTTCGTGATTGGCTTAACAGGTACTCGGGCCCCAACACTGGTAATGTGCACATCATTGCTGATCTGTACGCTGAGGTCACTGGAGTCCTTGCCCAGTCAAAGTGAGTCCAACTTACAATTTCACTTCAGTCTGCGGACAGTACATGGGTGATTCTCACGAAAACTTGGTTTTAAAAATGTCAAGCATGAAAATGTAAAAATTGCTTAAATTTCCTTTTTTTCCCACCAGACATTGAAAAACAAAGTCTGGAGTAAATGGGAACATTAATTGAAACACTTTTACTTATCATTTAACACTTTTTGTAACATAATTTAAAAAATTAGTCCTAAAAAATCTCATTACCGCAACAGTCAGAAAACATCAACACTGACATATTTTCAAAATGACATGATAAACCTGAAAGAACATAATTTGGAGATTCTGCACATGCATTTAAAATCAAAGTATTATGCTTCTATTAATTAAATTAACATTTAATAAGCATCTGTTGCGGTAATGATAATCAAAATGTCGTGTAAGCATTCTGACAGGACAATATTTCAAATTAACTGTAAAAAAATGATCTTACCTGGTAGCCATCTTGAAGTAACTGGTCCATGTGCTTGGTCACTCAAAATCAAACTTTATTAAAATTCTGTATGTGTGCTTAAACTGTTCTCAAAAAGTGTTGCGGAGGATGAGAACATCAGGCATGGACACATCCTTTTCCTAATTTTTCTTCATTATTATTATACATGAATATTCAGTAAATATTTTTTCTGTCATCTAAAGTAGTCTAGCAAAACATCCATTTGTTTTTTTTCTAAATATTTTTGTGTTAATTTGATTAAATTACAACATAACGCATGTTCAAACACAGCCGGACACAATGCGGTAATGAGAATTTCAGCAGAAAATGAGATAAAATTGACAAATTATAAATTCTTATGTTGAAATCACACATTGTGCAAGGTAGAACACAGTATTGTGTTAATTCTGATGCTTTTTAATATTACTATATTACACATTTTATAGCTAAAATCATTAGTGCCGTGGTGTTTCAATGGTTTCGTGAGAATCACCCACATGTTGTGTGGCATGTTTTAAAGATATACTTTTGCTACTTATAATATAAAGAAGAGAATATGACACATGAGATGAAATGATGTTTCATTCAATATAGGAGCGGTTGCCTGTTAATGGGAGCTGCCATGTTGAGGTCACATGACCTGTTTTGCAGTTTGATGGAGTTAATAAACTAGGCAAAATATATGATGTTGAAGTGTGCATTAATGACTTGAGCCAGCGCAAATGCCTCTTTTGCCACTAAAGGGGACATATGATGAAAATCTGACTTTTTTCCATGATTAAGTGCTATAATTGGGTCCCCAGTGCTTCTATCAACCTTGAAAATGTGAAAAAGATCAACCCATTAACTTAGTTTTGTTAAAAAAAATTCTGCTAGCATGTGAAAAAATAGGTCATTGAAATTTGGCTCCCCTTGTGATGTCAGAAGGGGATAATACCACCCCATAATCTGCACAAACCTACCACGGCACTGCAATTTAGTGCAGAAATCAGCTCATTTGCATTTAAAAGGACACACACAAAACGGCACATTTTTGCTCACACCTACAAAGTGGTGTTACAATTTTAACATGTTATAATAAATTATCTATAGGGTATTTTTTAGTTAAAACTTCACATATGTACTCCAAAGATTTATTTTGCATCTTAAAAAAAGCCCTGTAAAATGTCCCCTTTAAAAACTACTGGCAGGATTTGCTAAAGACACGCAGTGAAAGATTTGCGCTGAAAAGGCGACATTTTTTTATCGGCACACCAGAGTTTATCTATCATGACAAACTATAAATCGTCGGAAAGGTCTTAGAATGTAGTTTTCATGTTTCAAAATTTTTTAGCAGTAATAATAATGCAGTGACAGTAATTTATTAATTTGGGTCAAGAGTCTGCAGCAAACTGTTGACACCTAGTGGCCATTGTTGGTAAAACCACTAAAAGTGTAACACAAACCTAAATTTTTTGTGATCATTTTGTGTATAAAATATATACTTTATTTCAGTATTTTTATTTATTACAATAAATGTAAACTGCTATAAAAATTGTTCAAGACCAAGAATAGGCTTCTAGACCAAAAAATAAATAAATCACGTGATGCAATTTACCAAGGTTCGCGCTGATCAGTTTACTAATATTTGCGGCATTATTTAATGCCTTAAAAGCATGTATTAAACTTTACGCTAATTTGCTCTGCTCTTATTATGTTGGTCATTATGAAAATTAGATTTTGTTATTAAAGGTAGGGTAACACATTTTGAAAAATGCTAACGGTAGCCGCCTAGCAATGAAATCCCGATCCCACCCTCAAGTCAAATCGCCATCCAAAGTCACGCCTCTTTCCAAACACATGAACACGCACAGATCAGACGGTCACATCTCATGTCTCATTCACCAGTGAGAAAACTTTGCAGTACAAAGTGAATAACACTTCCAAAATAACCAACATAAACAACTGGTTTACATCAGAATTAGTTTAAGCACACGTTCGATTGTGTAGACGTAGTAACTATATCGTTATGCTAATCCGGAAAACGAACACAAATTTCATAAGCAACACAACGTTTCATCAAAGTAGAATATCTGAATCCATCTCAATACAAACATATCGCGTACCTACCTTACCAAAATAAACAGTGCAACGACCCTTTCAGACCCTTTGCCTCCTGCAGCTGTTTGCATCTCGCGGTAAAGCAGTAAAGTTACAGATGTTAATTTGGGTTTTTGCTCTTGCTCATCCAGGCAGTTTTTGCTGTTGTTGTTATAAAAGATGCATTTAGTTTTGTTGCTCCTGTGTAGGTTGTCAATTCAGCAGAAAAGTTTGGTGTTCAAGCTGTTTACAGACAGAGCGCACGTGAACGCGCCGATGACGTATGGTATCTGCGTGGACTCGCTGCGCGGTGGGAATTCAAATTACGCTTACGTATCAGGGACATAAAAGGAAACGTCCGTTCGGACCAAAATCTATGATTTGTTGAACATTTTTTGGTCCTACGCCTTTCACAGATGACATAAATTTTTACAAATACATTTAAACAACTTAACACAGTGATTGCTATCAGAATGTGAGGAGACTTTTAACCAGCATAACTAAAAATGTTTCAGGATCAAATCTGTTACCCTACCTTTAACGTGCGCCTTGTCAGTAACTCACCCGCAGAAATGTCCACTCCCATTAGCATTTTTTTCGAAATTGCACTCTCATGCTAATTACCCTAAGTCATTATAAATAAATATTATGATGAGATGTATTATCAAACATTTGCTTCAGGGTGATTTCTCTGAATAGAAACAAGACACTAGTGTTTGTTTCCCATAATGCAAACCAAACAGCAGAAGTTTAAAGTTGATTCTAGCTCATCCATTGAGATAAAACGCAGTCAGTTGAATTTAACAGAGTTTACACAGCCATCAAACCCTTCTCCTTCTGTCACTCACTCGCCAAAAACTGTATACAGAGGTCTTATTTTTACAGGCTTTGGACACATTTATTGTTACTCTAATTCTCTCCTGGCCACATGCTAAAACTCTCTCATTGCTACATGAAAGTGTCTGTTTAAGATGCAATGTAATTTAGCTCTGCACTGTAATAGTCAGAACCCAAAATGATTTATGCCAGTGCTCAACCTCTGGTTCATGATTTCCTGTGCTATGCTACTTTGTATTTAAAGAGCCCATTTTATATAATGTGATAAAGACATTATGCCTTGACTGAGGTCCTTGCTTGTTTTAATCCAGGCGGTTTTCATTACATGGGTTCACAGTATTTTATGCGTTTTAAGTTTTGGTTTTAACAGTGAAAAACAAGACATTCCACAGACTGTAATATTTAGCCCAAAACTAGTTTTTATCTCAGTTAAGCCTGTTGTGTGGAGTGTTTAGCTATGGTTGAAGGCTGTTTTGCGTCAACGGAGCCCTTGAAACATCACACTGCATAGCTGTCAGTGGCCGTGGGATTAGAGACACCATACAGTAGTTTAACTTGTGAGGGGTGAATATTCAGTTCCCACTTTTGACATTTTTACTGTTGTAAGGCTGACAAGCCGATATCTAGATAATTTTATAGCACATTTAATTCCACACAGCTATGTTATGTATGATATGAAATATGATCTTTACCCCTCTGAAGTTTGTTTCTGTGTTGTTAAGAGGATGAAAAGATGAAGGATTATGGGTTTTGTGTGTGTTTGGTCTGCAGGTTCCAGGCGGTGCGCAAGAAGTTCATCACAGAGCTGAAGGAACTGAGGCTGAAGGAGCAAAGTCCTCACGTGGTGCAGAGCATCATCAGCCTCATCATGGGCATGAAGTTCTTCAGGGTGAAGATGTACCCCGTCGAGGACTTTGAGGCTTCTTTCCAGTTTATGCAGGTCAACATATTCTCCATTTTGTTGGTTTGACCAAATTAGTTTCTTAGGTTTGGTCTTTTGTGATGTTTATGAATGTGTCCACTCAGGTTTTTCAGCCAGTAGTTTTATTTAAGTAGTTGCTGGACAATCAGAGTGGCTTTTAGCGGCCGGGTGTTAGCTACAGTGGCTCCCTGCTGAGATATTGGCCTTATGGATCTTTCCGGCGAGATCCTGCTTGTTTATCTTGTTTCATTGGCAGACACAAGCCAACTTATGGATGTTGCAGTGAGCCTCTTCTCACACTGAATATGTGACAGTCTGTTGGCCTGCTTCGATTTCATTAAACCTTTTTCCTTATGACACGCAAAGCCATGTATTTTAAATGCAAATTACAACTGATAAATGTGAAAGTTTAGATGGTACAGTCCTAAACAGTGTGTGAATTTATTTAATGTAAACCTTGAATGTAACATTCACAAAGAGACAAATACACAGCATACACAGAATCAGGGTAAAGTTACTCCATGGATTACATTACAGTTCACTCTTACAATTGTTTGTTTATCCATATTTTTATCAAAGCAGTCAGAATGGCCAATCCCAGACCAAAATCCCAGAGTTGTTTGAGTCGGCTAGTGAGATGGACCCCGTAGTATAGTCTGTTTTTTACGTGTACGCGAACGTACGTTGATGTCGAACAAACAGCCTTGCAAAGTATAGTTTATTTAACTTGTACATGTACACAGACATTCGACGCATGCGCGTTGCGACAAAATGCAATGCATCTCCTGGACTACATACTACATGGTCAACGCGCATGCGTGACCTATGCGTACAGTATTTGTAAAATTTGGTGGTGCGCATTTGCGCACTCTTCTGATGATGGAAATTGTGTCACACACACTGTACACGGGGCCTTGCGTGTATTTATAAAGTGGACCATACTTCGGCCTTTAAAGGGACATTCCACTTTTTTGAAAATATGCTCATTTTCCAGCTCCCCTAGAGTTAAACATTTGATTTTTACCGTTTTGGAATCCATTCAGCCGATCTCCAGGTCTGGCGTTACCCTTTTTAGCATAGCTTAGCATAATAAATTGAATCTGATTAGACCATTAGCATCGCGCAAAAAAATAACCAACACGTTTCGATATTTTTCCTATTTAAAACTTGATTCTTCTGTAGTTACATTGTCTACTTAGACTGAAGGAAAATTAAAAGTTGAGATTTTCTAGGCAGATATGGTTAGGACTATACTCTCATTCTGGCGTAATAAACAAGGACTTTGCTGCCATAACATGGCTGCAGCAATCGTACTTACTTACTTATTCATTTAGCTGACGCTTTTATCCAAAACGACATACAATTGCTATATCAGAGATCGCACGCCTCTGGTACAACTAGGGGTTAAGTGTCTTGCTCAGGGACACAATGGTGTGTCACAGTGAATTCGAACCCGGGTCTCTCACACCAAAGGCGTGTGTCTTATCCACTGCGCCATCACCACTGCTTTGCAGTTGCAATGATATTACGCAGCCCTGCTATTGAAAGTAGCCAAGGGGACTATTTTTGGGGCAGTGCGTAATATCACTGTAGTGTTACATCATTGCCCTTTGCAAAACTATGTAATCAGCTGGTTAGTCAGTTGCCTGAATGACTAATCAGCTAATTATTCTTGGTTAATACGCATATAATTTACAAAATTAATTTGATGGCCAATTGGGTTTCAATAAATTGGTGAGTTTGTCTCCCCAGTTGCCAACTGCGCAGCACTTTTGTTTTATTTGCAAGGTCTTTGTAGTCGTGTCTCATAAATTCCCCTGAGTAACAGCGTTTCAGGATGGTGAGTCGACCTTTGCCAGCAGGAGTGTGTGCTGTGTGGAGCTATATCTTTACATTAAGTCTGTTACAGGCTGTAAAATCTGGAACTCAATATGCTGCATTTAACAATTGCCATAATCCAGAGATTTTTTTTATTGAGCCAGCAGCTGCAAAGCGATGACAGATTTTCTGAGCACTCATGCTTGTTTGTGTGTGGATCTTACAAAGTATTTGTTAATGGTGCATTTAGTCATCATATCATTAATGTAAGTATTGTTTGTTAATTTAAGTAATTTGCATGTAATTGATTAAATGTCTTATTTTGCATTTGTATGTGTTGGTTAAACAGGAATGTGCTCAGTATTTCCTGGAGGTGAAGGATAAAGACATTAAACATGCACTGGCTGGCCTGTTTGTTGAGATTCTCATCCCTGTAGCTGCTGTAAGTATCATTGAGATCTCCATTCCTACCAATTTCATGTCATTCATATTTAATACCGAAGACCGAAGTGCTGAAATCTTTCAGTTTAGCTAGATTTCACATGCATACTGCAGACATCTAATATGCATTCTGGGTAGATGGCAGTATTGTTTTATATCAAAGTCTGATTTGTTTATAAGTACATGTTAATGATATGTAAAAGGTACAAACTCCAAAGTAAATGATGACGCAAGTTGTCATCTCCAACGTGAATTTCTTTTCTTGGACTACAACAAACACACGAATTGTAGGCAACAGTTTACTTCCTAGGCCTGTTGACGTGGACAAGATATTATCATAATTCCTCCCGCTTTGACTCACAGCTGCAAGTAACTCCTGTTAGCATTGCACTGTGAGCGAATCTTTAAACATGGTAAGGAGCGTCACACTGACGTCAGAGGTATTTAGGCCAATCACAATGTACAGATTAGTTGGCCTATCAGGGACACAGCACTTTTCAGATCGATGAGCTTTTCAAAATCAGAGCGTTTGAGGAAAGCAGTACATCTAGAGCTACAAAAATGTATAGTATGTGGAAAGTGATGTGTTCTTTAACCATAAACCACACAAACACATTGTATTATACCAATTGCACAAAATAACATTGTTTTGGCAATGAAATAGGCGCACTTTAAACTAATCCAGCTTCACTCCAGGTTTCCAAATTTGTGACAACTGATGCACTGTTTATATAAATGAAAAATAAACGAAATTAAGGTTCATGCTGTATTGAAGCCTTTTTTTTAAAATTAGCTTATGACTCTTCTTTAGCATTCATGACTGTACATGTTTTTTAAAGAGGTCTGATGTGGTTCTTTGAAAACACAAGTGGAACCGATTTTATTTTGCATTGGAATAAAGTGCATCTGAATAGCTCTGAGTGATTTGTGAGGTGCTGCTTCTCCAAGCATGTGTGTAGCTCAGCTCAGGGTCTCATGTGTTTGAGCTTCTGTGTGTTTGGTAGGCGGTGAAGAATGAAGTGAATGTGCCCTGCCTGAAGAACTTTGTGGAGATGCTCTACCAGACGACCTATGACCTCAGCTCAAGAAAGAAGCACTCTCTGGTACTGGTTCTAAATGTTTACTGTCCCTTAATCTTTTGTGCTCTAGACAGACCTCCCTTTGCCTGTTTTTAGAGAAGCTGGTCACCCAAAAATTCATTCTTTTTGAGATATATCTATATATAGATATATATAGCCTTGGTTAAGAAGTTATTAAAAAGCATTTTAATTCATTTTGCAAAGGCATTTGGGAGTAGATAATAAATCCTGCGTCTATAACTACTTCAATAATTTACAATTAATTATGCACATATTTATTTTCTTTGTCACGTTTGATTTACTTTTTACTCTTTCATTCTTTGTCACCAGGCATTGTACCCATTGGTGACATGTCTGCTGTGTGTTAGTCAGAAGCAGTTCTTCCTCAATAACTGGCACATCTTTCTTCAGAACTGCCTTTCACACCTTAAGGTACGTGTGTTCGTGATAAAGTGAACTGAACAGTGAGAAATCCAGGTTGTAAAGCATTGTAACGGTTTTAACATGTTTCCCAAATTTTTCCTTATATTAAGAAAAGATATGGAAAAGATTTGTTAGTTTAACGTTACACAGATGACCTTTAAGTAGCTATAAATGCTACATTTCTATCAAATTTTGTTTTGGTGTAAACATTTCCTTTATATTCAGTTGCTGTTTAAAACAAGTCATGCTATTGGTTTCTACTGAATCTAGAGCCAGGGGGCACATTGGGTGATTCATTTTTAAGAGTAAATGGATTCATATTGGATAAGGGAAGGGTGTGGTGGGACAGACTTTTGTTTGTAATATACCTTACATGTAGTTTATGGTAAATTATACCTGCTTCAGCCAATCTTTAAATCAAACTCAGAAATCTGTGTGTGTTTGTATGTGTCTGTTCTTTTTATTGTCAATAGTTTTAATTTTTGTATGATCTTTCTAACTCTTTATTTCAAAATTATCAATTTTCCCTGTCAATCTACTGTATGATGTTGAACTTTATCATGTAAATCTTGCTGATTTGTCAGTGATGCTATCCCGAATATTTGATTCTTGATGATTTGGTGATGGAGAATTTATGAAATATTAATTTTGTCCTTAATTACCGTTAATAGTAGTAGTAGTATACTTTATTGTCCTCGAAAGGAAAATTATTTTGGACTATAAATCCTAATCAGAACTGGATTAGAAATGGTTGTTGCACTTAGGTTATTTGAGCTATGGAGGAAAGCTGAAGGGAAGTTTTCCCCAGTGGTCTAGTGTAATGGTTTTAGCCCATTTAGCTGAGGTTTATGGGATTTCTAGTCTCATTGGTTGATAATTCCTCTTCTAATTGAACAGTGGTCTCTTCATCTATTCGAAAATCTGCTTGTCCATCTGCTCTTCTCTGTCTGTTCTAACCCTGCTTCAGTTTGTCTTTCCTGATCAAAAGACAGTCAGCGTAGATGCCATATTTGATTCGCTGCAAGAAACTGATGTACAGTCTGTTTATAATGTCTTACCTTGGGTACATGGGTGTAAAAAAACAGCCGTTTCTCAGTGGAAGAACAGTCATACCCAGATTCCCCATATTATGACATTTACCATTACTTGAGTATTGTTGTTTTTTTGTAGCTAGTTAAATATGGCATCATTTCTGACTACAGTCTTACTATCACAAATGCTTGCTTATAATCATTTTTAATCCTGCTTCCCATTTATGTATTTACTAATAAAAGTCTGCTGTTTGTCCACTAACATTGAAAACGCCACATATTAGTGATAATCTAAAAGATATAAATAAACTAGGGGTGAGAAAGAGGGGAAAAATAATATTTCAATGTATTATGTATTGATGTATCGCCATTTTTCTCTATGCTCCGAATCTCACCTGTTATAATAAACATTATTTAAATGTCTTCTTAAAAGCATTTGTCTTATAGGAGAAGACCAGTGTTGGGGGTAATACATTACAAGTAATGTGCATTACGTAATAATATTACTTTTCTGAAGTAATGGGTAAAGTAACACATTACTTTTTAAATGTACACATTAATATTTGAGTTACTTTTTAAAAAAATAATGCAAGTTACTTTTTTGGTTTAATTAAAGGCGCAAAAGAGGATGTTTTTGCCGACTGAGAATCCAAAAACGGTTACTGAGTTTTTAAATGAGCGCATGCGTAAGAACAGCCTCCCTCCTTCACAGCACAGGGAACGCCTTCCAAAACTCGTGCACGAATATTTGAACACGATTGTTTGTTTACCACCGGAATATGCTGTGTCGCGTGACTCGCGTCAGTGGATTCATTATGTGAAATGATGATAATAAACAAATAAGACGTTAAAACGTTAGATCAGTCGACCCTACTCCCATTTCAACTAGCATGTAGCAGACTGGTGGTCACTGCCTTACAACTACAGTACAAGAACAACGTCAATATACTTGAATAACAGTACAACAATAATTATTGCCCAAAGAAAGAATAATCACTGTTACCTGTCGGGAAGAATTTTGCGAACTGCGCGTCTTTCTTGACACCTCTCTGTTCCTTCATTGCTCTCCAGCGTTGAAATGTTTCTCCAATAACGACTCTGTTTACATTACGTTCTTCTGACAATTTTCTCCTATTTCCAGCGGCTTACAAAAGTCTTTCTTTTGCGTCCTCCTTCGAGTTTCTTCTCTACTGTGGTGCAAATTCAAATTCAAATTCAATGAAAACAAAACGAAACTTAAGACGGAGTTTCAGGCGCTATGCGCATGCGCCGCCTGTGTTTAGTTACTGGAGCGCGCACGTCTCTCACAAGGATTGTAATGGCAGTGATTGACAAGCCAGAGGGCCAATCGCTTATGCGATGACCGCATGAGCAATTGGCTGATGTTTTTAAGGCCCTATCTTGTGCACAGATGACGTATATTAATATTATTACTTTCAGTGCAGCTAATAAATAGTCTTTTATCATTTAGTAAAGACAGTTTCAAGTAATATTGCAAAAATGTAGAAAACAAACATCCTCTTTTGCACCTTTTAATTCGATAAAAAATGTACTCTATGCGTTCACACGTATGTGGGAACAGTTTAAGTCAGAAACTGAGATGGCAGGCCAGAGCTCGACATTTTTGTGATGAAATATGCTCTTTCTGAATCCAGAACTTTTCAGTCATAAAAAACACCTGCAAAAGAGATCAAGCCTCAGCCAAGAAAAAGTAACGCAAAAGTAACTAAAAAGTAACGTAAGCATTACTTTCCATGAAAAGGAACCAAGTAACGCAATTAGTTTCTTTTTTTGAGAGTAACTTAATATTGTAATGCAGTACTATTAAAAGTAACTTCCCCAACACTGGACATTACAGTATATCCCTTAAAGCATTGGTCTTGTAGGATATTTTTATGTACTTCTAAATGTTGAAATACTTGTGTTGATTCTCTCAAGAGAGTCTGACACAAGGTGTTGTCCATACACCCTGCACTTTGTTTTGCATGTTGTTGTAGCACAATGTTCAAGCTTTAAGTTTGTCTCTTTTTCTTTTTCTAACCTGCATGTCTTCCCCATCACCATCACCCCACATCTTTTGTCATCTTTTTTGTCTCTTGCACGTTTATTGGCTCCAGATGCCATCAAACAACAGCATCCGTAAGCAGATTGAGACCCTACAGGTGAGTTCCCACCGTTAGTTTGAGGGAAAAAGCCTCGCCTCTGAGAGGTCATGTGAAAGACCAGTGTTCCAGTGGGCATGTTTGGCTAATCTCCACTTCTTGAGTTTTTGGCTTTGGGTTCTTTCACCTGTGTATAGAGGATCAAGCCAGATAGCTTCTGTCCTGCTGTTTACAAGAATTTATGAAGGAACTTCTTAGAAAAGTTTTAGGAGTTGACCCTTCGCCAAACCCTGCCATGCATTTGGGGAGTTTAGCAAAAAGTCAATTGTTGGAGACTTTCCCTCTGTCCAACATTACATACTGCGACAGTAAGTACTAAATTAGATGAAGTACCTACTCATCGTATATAGTATGAATGTGGATAGTATGAATTTATTCATTAATCTGCTATGTTGATACATCACATGACCTACGTGGTCATAACACGAAGTTAGTCGCTAACTGGAATGATGTTAAAGGCGGGGTACATGATCTCTAAAAGCCAATGTTGATATTTGAAATCACCTAAACAAACACACCCCTACACCAATAGAATCTGGACCTTTATTTGATAGACCCATCCCATACATACGCAACCCAGGCAACAATGTCGGTTCGTAGACATGCCCCTTACTGCTGATTGGCTACAAGTGGGTTTTGGTAGTCGGCCCGACTCCCTTTTCCAAAGTGATTTTCAAAAATCAAGCACCCCGCCTTTAAAAAAGCTCAATTTTACCACAACGGACATCTGTTTAATATATGTATTCGCATTTAAATAGATCCGTGTTACCGCTTTCGGACATTTTTGACTTAAACAATGCCTCTCTCTCCTTCTGCGTTGGATAACTTCTCTCTCGGCTCATGGGACAGTGAAGTGTCTATCCAGTGAACACTTTTGGATCTGGCTGGAAGTAGTAGGGCATACGGGTGCATTTTGCCTACTGTTTTTAAAATACTATGAAATCAAACATACTACTCGCCTCGCCTACTGCTTTTCACCTACTATATAGTATGGAAGTAGGCGGTTTCAGACGCAACATTTGTTTTCTACCTACAGAATAGTTTGAGTACTGTTGTCAAGTTGTTGGACTGCGTTTTGTTTTAGGTCTAACAGGAAAACGTACTCCAGATATTTCCAAAAAAATTAAGATCTGTGCTTTTTGTATTTATTCACTGTACAAAGTTGTTGTTCTTGCGTAGTTGGTGTTGCTGTAGTCGCAAACCATGCAATCATATCGCCCCCTATGGTGAGTGTTGGTCATTGCACCCTATACATGCTTTTTGGTGCAGTCTGCGTGTGTGTGAGAGAGGAGGGGACTGAGTACCAGAAAGTGTGTAAGAGATAACTGCTTAGTCAGTGAATGGATTTGTACAAGATTTGATGTGTTAATCACAGATTCATTAGCAGGGTTTTAATGAACCTCCCTATCATCATATGATCAGATGAACAGGTTTATGAGTCATCTCTCACCATATCAATGCAGTTTAAGTACAAATTACAGCTCTCATTGGCTTGTAAACATCGAGTTCAGTGTATCATATTGCTGCTCATTAGCTCTGTCGTGGGCAGCAGGCAAACTATTGATCACTTGTAATGATACACAAACAGCAGCATATTTTTTGACTGAATTTAGCACATTTTCCAGTTTGATTAACTGTTTTTGGGGTGTTTGTTGGTGTGTTTGTGAAGTGCTATAGTCCTATCGAAAGAACAATGGCATGTAGGTAAAAACACACCTAATTTTAAAGCGGTTTTGAGTATTTTTTTCAAGACCCACTGTAGTCACACAAATGTGCATCTTTGTTCAATGTGTTGACATACTTTCTACTAAAGCAACATAGATATGTACACTAGATGTCGCCTTGGATACAGCAGTTCATTGGACCAAATGCGTCGTATAGAGCCGCCATCTTGAAACGGGGGAGCCCCGCATCTGTGTCATTGTAGGCAATGGTGTAACGAAAAAAAAATCACCATAAATCGCCATAAATGCAATTTTTTAGGTTTTCTTTTGGTTCGTTTGAACAGTCAGACATGTATTTAGCATTGAGTCCAGAAAAAAATAAAAGTTTTGATATTATGAAAATCTACTTTTTCCAACTAAAATGCATAGTGCTAGTAGGCCAAACATCCATACGCAGCACAAAAGTCCGGCATCATCCATGAATTCTAAGTACAGGCGGAGATAGCAGCTTTACCTAGCTACTTCGAATGACAAGACCCCTGTTCCAAGATGGCGGCAGTTTTGATGCATGCTTAGAAACCCAAAGCGACATCTTGTTTTAGCATAGATATATACTAGAAGTTAAAGCAGGAAATATTGAGTAGCTCCACCTTTTTTTTAAATGGACAATAGCATTTAGTTTCCGTCACAGCCTGGGATCTAACGAGACACTTAAGTGCAGAATGTCCGAATTTTTTTCTGTATCCGATTATCCGATGGCGAAAGTGAGAGATTTTTAGTGGAGCACAGTTTTTTATAAATATTCTTAACATATTCATACTAAAAACCAATAACTTTTTCAGTTTTCATTTTACTAGAGCACATTAGACTTATGTCCTCCATCACCAGAGATATTCACTAAGATTATGTCTATTAAGCTTTATTCTATGACTTATGTTATAGGTTTCTATTGTTTGAGGTTTATGTGTATGTTGCTGAATGTTTTTTTTGTGGCTTTCTTTTTAGAACAAAGACCCCAAAATGTCTCGTGTAGCACTGGAGTCTCTATACAGGCTGCTCTGGGTTTACATTATAAGAATTAAGTGTGAAAGCAACACAACCACGCAAAGGTATGACACACACGCAGAGAAAATGATACTTAATATCAAACGGTGACACCTTTTTGTAAAAGTCAGCCTCAAACATCTATTAAAATGTCTTTCACGTGTTTTGAACTGTGTTTAATATTTGCTTAAAGTATATGCAGTAACACTTTACTTGTCTTTTCCCTCACAGTCGTCTCCTTAGTATTGTAACAGCACTTTTCCCGAAAGGCTCTCGCAGTGTGGTGCCCAGGGACACGCCCCTCAACATCTTTGTAAAGATCATTCAGTTTATTGCTCAGGTAAAACTTGAATCTGAAGAGCCGATTAACTTTAGCTTGAGCCATCTGAAAATAGCTTAGCTTTAAGATTAGAGTTATTTCTATACAGCTAGTGTAGAAATTTGTAAACAAGACATGATCAAGAAATGATCAGTTGTGATTTTGATATATACTGTATTTATATTAGATCTGATTGGTTGAGAGTCTGGTACAGTGGACATAAGAGCTGTGTGGTTATGGGGGCAGGTCTGGTTCTAATTGGCAAAATTACCATAAATTAAAAGCTATTGATTTGGAAATGTGTTTTTGCCCTATTAAGAATAACAGTGATTTGTATTTTTGATAATGAATCTATTAAATCAATTGCAATTGGTTGGCTTTACCAATATTTGTGGTATGTTTCTTCTTTCTGAAGGAACGGCTAGACTTTGCCATGAAAGAGATCATCTATGACCTGCTGTGTGTGGGCAAGTCCCACAAGACCTTCACTATAAATCCAGAGGTGAGTGAAGACACACACACAGAAACATTTTCCTTACTTCTTTATTCACCTGGTCTTGTTCTCTGTAGCCTAGGGGTGTCATGATTCTCCAAATCCTCGATTCGATTACATTATTATTTTTTTTTATTCTTAGGTCACAATTCTCGATTTTTGCTTTTTTCCTTTTTTTTAAAGAACCGGTTGCAATGCCATTTTCTTTCCTGCTGCCAGTGGGAAAATATGGTACACGCCACATACCTGATAAAACTAAACTTCCTGTTTTATTACCGTCAGATGAGATTGTGAGACTATACCCCAATAAGTAATGTTTAAATGCTGTTTTCATAACTCTTGAGCAACTGAAATAAGTTGTTGTAAAACTTAAACGGATCTCAGTTCAGAGAAACGACCAGTGCTGTCACAGACGCCGCTCTGCTGTGCACGTGCGTGTGCTTTTATTGAGTTCAGCTGAAGGCAAGAGGTGCGTGCTGTTTTTTGTTTCCCATGTAAAGGGTAAAGAGCAGCTTGCGTGGTGTCTCTTGCATCTGCCATGCTATCTTTTAACTAGCTGTAGCTAGCGAAGTTAGAGGAGGTTGACTCGCAGCACTCAACGTGTGTTTTTTTCCACTTGGAAAGCAGATCGGACGTGACATAGGGGCATGGCAGCATCGACGATTCAATTTTTTAATTCGAAGTTCGAGGTTGTGACTTAATTTCGATTGATTTGAGATTTAAAATCGTGACATCCTTACCATAACCTAAACTGAAGTTTCCAGGTGTATCTATATGGTGATGGACGTGGATTCGTACAAAACAATATGCAAATGATTATGTCTGTGTTAATAAATTGAGAAAAAGGTAAACATAAAAAACTAATTGTATCTTTCTCTCTCAGAGGATGAATATTGGTCTCCGAGCTTTCCTAGTAATAGCCGACAGCCTGCAGCAGAAAGACGGAGAGCCACCTATGCCCACCACAGGAGTCATCTTACCCTCCGGCAACACTCTGAGGGTCAAAAAGATCTTTCTCAACACCACCCTCACAGATGAGGAAGCCAAGGTCATCGGTATGGACACTTATAGTTCTCACACTAGATAAAGATGCTCTTCACCAAAGCCTGTGCCACTCAAAGCATTGCTTTATATTAGTGTGGGCTTTTTTATTTAAAAGTTGAATTAATCTCCAGTGTAAACAAAGTCGTTGAACTTTTAGCATAAATAAAGCTATGACTGCCTGCCAAGACGTTTCCTTCCAAGTTTTGAGTTGATTATGAAATGAGAAAAGTTTGGAATATTTTCAGATAGTCATTGTTGTCCAGTCAGCGCTGTTCATTTGTTTTCAGTGGCTTTAAATATTATTAGATTTCCACATAATATATATATTCCCTGTAGTTTTTCCAATAATGTTTGCTTATGGTTTGTTTTGATATTCAAAATATACAGTACACAGTGTATCTGAGCCTTTTAGCTGATGTAATGAACCATGTTATGAACTCTGACCCTCATCCAACCCTGTTAGCTCAGGTTAATAGTGTATCTGGCTTCATTGTTTAGTGGTTGTGGGAATTGCTCATTGTATTAATTTTTGTGTGTGTGTGTGTGTAGGCATGTCTCTGTATTACCCTCAGGTCAGGAAGGCCCTGGACAACATCCTCAGGCACCTGGATAAAGAAGTGGGGAGATCTATGAGCATGACCAGTGTTCAGATGTCCAACAAAGAACCAGAGGACATGATCACGTGCGTCCCATCATAATTTAATCTTTTTTTTTTTTTGATCTAGTCTCTTCATAAGTCTCTCAGATGAAATGAGTTGCATGTATGGATTTTATGCATTATGTATGCTTGTTTACCGTTAGTGGGGAGCGTAAACCGAAGATCGATCTGTTTCGGACGTGTGTAGCTGCCATTCCCAGACTGATCCCGGACGGCATGAGCAGACAGGATCTGATCGAGCTACTAGCCAAGTAATGAACTCTGACCCTCATCCATCACCTGAACAAAGCCCAGATTCACAAGTTCTTCTGGCATTAGTGGACAATTACATTTACACTTATTACTCTTTCACAGTTCATTGCATACTAACTTCCATACACCCTCCACTTCCCATACAATAACCCTGATCTGAATCAGACTTCCTGTGAAGTCCTAACAGCACGTAGTCAGAACTTCCCATGTTACTTTTATGATCTCTTGACCTCTCTGTGGTTATCACAGACATGTAGTCTATAAACAATGACTCTCTATCCTTCCAGACTGACCATCCATATGGATGAAGAACTGCGTGGCCTGGCGTTTACCACTTTGCAGGCTCTGATGATGGACTTTCCTGACTGGAGAGAGGATGTGCTGTCTGGTTTTGTGTATTTTATTGTGAGGGAGGTGACTGATGTTCATCCCACTCTGCTGGACAGTGCTGTCAAGATGCTTTTGCAGCTCATAGTACAGTGGAAGCAGGCGGTACAGAGCAACCGTGCTCATGATTCACAGGTGTGTGTTCCTCTCTATCTTCTTGATTTATTCTCTCCTGTATTTTAAATGTTTTTATTAATTGTATTCATTTTTATTTGTTTTTGACATGTTTTTTTTCTCCTGTTGTTAGGGTCCATGTCTGCCTCTTGAGAGATCTCCTCTCTGGACAGTTCTGCATGTGGTGGAGGGTTTGGCTCTGGTCGTGCTGTGCAGCTGTCGACCTGCGACACGCAAACTCGCAGTCAATGTCCTCAAAGAGGTCAGGTCACTGCATACTGCCCTCGGCATCGCTAAGGTAACCATCTCCTTTGAATGACTTCCTTTGTACCTACATAAGATCACCCACTATTACTGTACTACTTATCGGTTTCTCTTGATGTTCTCGCTCAGGGAGATGAGGAATTGGCAATAGATGTGATGGACAGATTGAGTGCTTCAGTTCTCGAGAGCTTTATTCACCTTACTGGTGCTGATCAGGTGAGAAATTGGGGCACATACGTCCTAATACACACAAAAAAAAGAAAAATATCTATAATCAAACACCATTGTTTTCTTCCTCTTTTTGCTGTAGACAAATCTACTATACTGTCCCACTGGAATAGACCTTCAGACTCTGGTTGAATGGAACTCCTCTCCTATCAGCCACCAGTTTGATGTGGTTAGCCCCTCCCACATTTGGGTGTTTGCCCATGTGACACAAGGTCAGGACCCCTGGGTCATCAGCCTGTCCAGTTACCTGCGGCAAGAGCACCTGCCCAAGCACTGTCCCTCTGCACTGAGCTACGCTTGGCTTTTCGCCTCCACACGCCTCCAGCTTCTTTCACCACAAGTCGACATCAAGTATGTTTTCAGATTCCCATCCATCTATAGCGTGGGAAATTGTCGTTTCTGTATATGAGCACACATTTGTGTTTGAATCTTTGTTTTTTTTGCTGAAATGTGTTTTGTTTACTTGCAGCAGCCCGATCAATGCTAAGAAAGTGAACAGCATGAGCAGTAACAGTGACTCGTATGTAGGGCTTTGGAGGAACTATCTAATCCTCTGCTGCAGTTCTGCCACCTCTTCTTCCTCTTCATCCTCCTCTTCCTCATCGGCCCCTGGCTCAGTCCGCTGCTCCCCACCTGAGACCCTGGCATCCACCCCAGACAGCGGATATAGTTATGACTCTAAGGTCAGGGGTCATGATACCCTGCTTGATAAACTTGTGGTTTGATTTATCTGGCAACATAACAGGACAGACTGGGCAGAAACGTAATAGAGCCTCTAGTTAAAACTTAAAGGGACACTCAACTTTTTTTGAAAATATGCTCATTTTCCAGCTTCCCTAGAGTTAAACATTTGATTTTTACCGTTTTGGAATCAGTTCAGCTGATCTCCAGTTCTGGTGCTACCACTTTTAGCATAGCTTAGCATAATCCATTGAATCTGATTAGACCATTAGCGTCGCACTCAAAAATGACCAAAGAATTTCAATATTTTTACTATTTAAAACTTGACTCTTTTGTAGTTACATCGTGTACTAAGACAGATGGAAAATTTAAAGTTGCATTTTTCATGCTGATATTGCTAGGAACTATACTCTCATTCTGGTGTAATAATCAATGACTTTGCTGCCGTACCATGGCTGCAGCAGGCGCAATGATATTATGCAGTGCCCGAAAATAGTCCACTAATATGGAAAGTTACAAGGGGACTATTTTCGGGAGCCGTGTAATATCATTGCGCAATGCTAATGGTCTAATCGGTTTCAATGGATTATGCTAAGCTATGCTAAATGTGGTACAACCAGACCTGGAGATCAGCTGAATGAATTCCAAAAGGGTAAAAATCAAATGTTTAACTCTAGGGGAGCTTTTTCAAAGAAGTGGAGTGTCCCTTTAAGTTTAAATTATTTATGTAAATTATTTCTGCGTTCAGACTCAGAGAAGTTACACTTTTACTGTATTTTAGTTGTTGTATTACACATCTACAAAGCTACAGAACCATCATGTTTTTTCTTAAGACATTTTAGAATTAAAAAATTCTGGTGTGTCTAACATGTTTTCTTGTAAATTAGCATTTTGTATCAGATTCTGCCAACAAAGCGGTATTTCTGTTTGGCTTGAAGTATTTGATGAACCTACAGTATAATACATGCTGAGAGCATTCAGTCTATTTTTTGACGAGGTGGCGTTTAGCGGCTTTTGCATCCAAGCTATTCGTATTTTATAAAATCAAACTTAATAGAATAATATTAAGAAAATAACAACGTGTGTGTGTGTTTTTGTGTATGTATGTTTGTGCAGATCATTAGCATTCCGTCCCCTTCCTCCTTGTTCAAGCATGTGGTCCCTATGATGCGTTCTGAGAGCATGGACATCACTGAGTCTCTTGTCCTGGGGCTTGGCCGGACCAACCCCATTGCCTTCAGGTGCGTCTGTGTGTCTCTTCACTTAATGTCTTCATATGGACCCATTTTTGTCCTAAGATGTAGTTAGCATTTGAGAGAACTTTGCTTTATCAATCAGATTTATCAATCTTACAGAGAGCTGTTGGAAGAGTTAAACCCTATCATTAAGGAAGCGCTTGAAAGAAGGCCAGAGGTGAGTTGACATTCATCTTATTAAAATATTGCCTCATATACAGTACTGTGCAAAAGTCTTAGGCACCATGCTACCATTAGATGTGTTGTTTTTGCAATTGTATAGTGGTCATATATAATCATTTCTCAGTCTCTTTATTAGAATACAACCAGAAAATACAGGAAGCTTGTATGTAGTATTAAAAACAGTATAAACGTATAAGCTAAGGTGTGAAGTATTTAGGGTAAACTCATCTTCCACTTGAGCAATAGCAGGCAGCTGCAGGATCTCTTAAACCTAAATTAAATTGAATCCTCATTTCTAATTTTAATCAAATGACTTCAGGACTTCAGTCTCCACAAAAAAGCTCAAGATGTGTTTCGTGCCAAGAGAGGTCATACTAAATACTGACTGATGCCTGAAGAAGACATTTAGTTCTGAAAATATTTAATTTTGTGTACATATTTTCTGTTTGTACATTAATAAAGAGTGAAAAATAAATATAGATGGACATTAAAACAACAAAGCTGGTGATGGTGGCCTAAGACTTTTGCACAGTACTGTAACTGTAAGAACTTCGGTTTAGTGTTTTGGTCCACCTGACCAATTATGTCCATCAAGACTTGATGTCCAATAAACAGATCTAGACACATCACATGACATTTTTGTTTTCATTGATGCAGAACATGAAGCGACGCCGGCGTCGTGATGTTCTCAGAGTCCAGCTGGTCCGGATTTTTGAACTACTGGCCGATTCTGGAGTCATCAGTCAGACGTGAGTCTCACAACTTTACGGATGGTTACAACTTTTAAACCTTTTATTTAAATGTGAAGCTACAGTAACATCCTGTCATCTGAATGATCCTGTCTTAGGTTTTTCTGTCCCTCATTCATTTTTTTCTATTTTACAGTCATTTAAAAAAGTGAAAACCACTGAGTTCCTTAACAAACTTGTGGCTATAATTACCCGCACCCACATATCAGAGTTAATTGTTTAAAGTGATTTGCCTTTGAATTGTGTGCGCAGTGCGAGCGGTGGTCTGGATGGGGAGTCTCACTCTTTAAACAGCACTCTGCTGGAGTACGTAGATCTGACCCGGCAGCTTCTGGAGGCAGAGAACGACAAAGATTCAGACATGTTAAGAGACATTCGCTGTCACTTCAGCGCCCTGGTGGCCAACATCATACAGAATGTTCCAGGTATACACGCACAAGGCCTTTGTGATGTTAAAAATGACACTTGTTGTTTCCGGAAATATCGTCTTTTTTACACACCCGCCTCCTTCCATTGGTTGGCCAAATAGATAGTATCAGGGTCTTCTTGATGATAGTTGACTTGTTTGCCCATGAATGTTTTAATTTATTATTATGCTGTTATTATTGTCATCATAGTTTTACATTAACATTCCCGCATATCCTGCACTTGCTCTTACTTTAGTAAGAGAGCTTTTGGGTTTTTCCTTTAATGCAAGTGAGCTTGTAATGTAGCTGGCTCAGACTTTTATTTGTCTCCCGAAGGAGGTTAAGTTTAAAACCACTGAGTGAGTAATTTACTTCACGCCCAAGTATCAATAGCATGCTCGGATTAATGGCATCATGTTAAGAAGGTTGCGGTAGTGCCAGCTGCCTTTAAAGAAAAGCAGCTTTTGTTTTTTATCCACCAATCCAGTGGCTTGTCACAGATAAATGAGCAATGAGGAAGTAAAAAGTGAGCAAATAAATAACGCAACGATTGTCTCACCCCCTCATACTATTATGTATAGGTGATCTCACAGGTTGATGATAGGACGATCTCACTCACGCCATTGGTTGGGACATAGTTGCTAAATCATGTTTGTCCGGATGATTAGAAAGAGCTGGGATACAAGAATGTATTTTAACATTGTAAATTGCTACTTCAAACGAATGTGTAACTAAAGCTTAACTAATTATTGTGTTCATCCAGTGCATCAGAGAAGGAGCATTTTCCCTCAGCAGTCTCTGAGACACAGTCTCTTCATGCTCTTCAGTCATTGGGCGGGACCCTTCAGCATCATGTTCACACCACTGGACCGATACAGTGACCGCAACATGCAGATCAACAGACACCAGTACTGCGCACTGAAGGTATGACAATGCTCTGAAACGCGCACATCATCCATTATCCCTTATAAGCGTGCTGAACCCTGACTGTTGTGACGTGTTGCCGTAGGCCATGTCTGCTGTGCTTTGCTGTGGTCCGGTGGCTGATAATGTTGGTCTGTCTTCTGATGGATACCTTTACAAGTGGTTGGACAACATTCTAGACTCCCAAGACCGCAAGGTAATCACACAAAATTTGCACACAGAATTGTTTATTTTTGTTTTACTGTGCTATAATTGCGAATGTATTCGTGTGTTTAGGTGCATCAGTTGGGCTGTGAGGCAGTGATGCTGCTGTTGGAGCTGAACCCGGATCAGAGCAATCTGATGTTCTGGGCAGTCAACCGCTGCTACACGGGGTCCCGGAGAGTCGCCGCAGGCTGCTTTAGGGCTATCGCTAATGTATTTCATAACAGGTGCATACCAGAACGTTCTCATGATGAATCTACGAATCAACAAGTGTCTGAATTAGGCTGAATCATGTGATTCTTTGTGTGTTTTTTTTCTAGGGATTACCAGTTTGACACTGTAGTTTTGCTGAATCTCATCCTTTTTAAGGCTGCAGACTCTTCCAGGGACATTTATGAGGTCGCCATGCAGCTGCTACAGGTGAATAACTGTTATATAATGCATTCCTGCATGTTCTGGCCAAGTTACATCCATTGTGATGGTTCGAGGTCAAATATGCAATCAGTCCAGAGGCTAAGACTGAAGGAATGAAACCTCAGTAACTTTTGTGTTTTTATGTTAGATACTAGAGCCAAAGCTTTTCCGTTACGCCCATAAACTGGAGATCCAGCGTTCTGATGGGGTGTTGTCTCCAGCCTCACCTCTTCCTCATCTATACTCCGTGTCCTACTACCAACTCAGTGAAGAACTGGCTAGGACGTACCCTGAGCTCACCCTACCCATCTTCTCAGGTACGCAAGCTTGCACATGCAGATACCATTTAGACGAGACTTCAGATGGTACAACTAACACTGAATTTTCTAACAGAGGTGAGTCAGAGGATCCAGACAGCGCACCCTGGTGGACGGCAGGTGATGCTGCATTACCTTCTGCCCTGGATGAACAACATAGAGCTGGTGGACTTGAAGCCTACAGCAAGGCGTCAAGAGGAGCCTTTGGCGATGGAGGATGAAGAGGATGCCCATGAGAGAGAGATGATGATGGTGAACAGTCGTCGATGGCTGAAAGGAGAAGGCTGGGGGTCACCACTTGCTACCAGCATGATCCTAAACAACCTTATGTTCATGACTGCAAAGGTAAAACATCTGTAGTGAATATAGCTATATTGCTATGCTGGTTTTTGTCTTATTGACATTTCTATTACACATATTGCAGTGTGAGGGGATGATCACACCAAACACGATTAAAATGTCTGTAACACAAGGCACCCATCTCTGTGTTTTTTCTCACCCATACAAAGTTAATATATACATGTTTATGTTGTCTGTTTCTACAGTATGGAGATGAGTTTGCATGGTCAGAGATCGAGAACGTCTGGACCACTTTAGCTGACAGCTGGCCCAAAAATCTGAAGATCATCCTGCATTTCCTCATCAACATGTCTGGAGTCAACAGTGAACCGAGTCTTCTGCCTTACGTGAGTGAAGCGTGTCTTGGCAGATGTCAGACATTTAATAATGCTGCACATTAGACTTTGGTTATATTACCATCAATGCAGTTTCTTAGCTTAAACTGCTGTCCTCCTCATTTCCTAACCTTGAGCTGATCTAATGTTTCGTTCAGGTAAAGCGTGTGGTGGTGTATCTAGGCAGAGATAAGACCATGCAGCTACTAGAAGAGTTAATGTATGAACTGGAGATGACGGACCCTGTATGCTCAGCTGTCACACACATGGATAACCCGCCATACTACCGCATCACTTCCTCTTACAAAATCCCCTCCGTTACATCAGGTATACACGTCGCAAACCACTTTGATTGTGTTTCTGGTAATAAGACATGATTGCATCGGTGGTCTTTATAGATGCCTGAAAGAAAAGTAGCAGAGAAAATCAGAGAAATGGTTTTCATTAGCGTGTGATACTAAGTGTTTTGTAAACCAGGACTGACTTCCATTAAACTAAATGGACACAAACAAAGGAGCTGCTGCTTCAGACGTACAACAGAAACACAAACACATTTTGATTGTCAGTTTGTTTAAATCTTTGCCTACCCTCAGGAACGACGTCCAGTAGCAACACCATGGTACCTGGACCTGATGGACATCAAGATGGCAAGCACAAAGATTCCAACATGGAAGAGAAGTAAGAGTTTTAAAATACACCGGCATGCAGACATATCTTTTATTAGACTCGAACTTAAACACTCACGCCGATCATGAAAATAATCAAGATGCTGTTCATCTGTCTGTGCAGTTACACTCAATTGGAAATCTACAGCGGTCTGAACAGTAATCTGAACCGACAGCACCATCGACTGGAGTCGCGTTACAGCAGCAGCTCAGGAGGATCGTACGAGGAAGAGAAGAGTGAGGACAAGAAAAAATAAACCAAAACACACTGTAGTTACATTAACCCCTTCAAACCTGAGTTTTCAGGTGTTTAATTAATGTGCCTTATTTTGATTGGTTGATTAACATTTTAATTGATTTGAACACAAAATATTTGATGTCTATTCCAGTGGACGCAGGGTATGAAGGGGTTAAGGACCCTGTAAAATCAGAATTGAAGTTCTGTGGCTTCTAGTCCATGTATATTAGCTTTGAGACTTAAATCTAGATGGCGGTGTCCTCCTTAACATTAACCAAAACAACTTTTGAGTAGATGATTGTTCATGGGAATGTACAATTTGTTGGCTGTTAACAAAAAGGAACAAACTTCCTGTTTAAATAGGAAATGTGCATGGGTTCAAATCTGACTTTTGTGTATTTTTGTAGGTGACACTATGCCTGTTTATGCTAATTGGCGTTTGAAGGTGATGGACCATAACCGTCCTGAGCCCCTCCCATTTCCCCCCACTGGCGGCTGCTGGTCACCATTGGTCGATTACCTGCCTGAGACCACCACACCTGGTGTCTCCCTGCACAGGTAAAAAAACATACACTCAGTGAAACTTAAAAGTTCACAGAAACATGTAAATGTATAATTTAACGTCCGATATTTATACAGCATCCTCTCTTCAGATGAACACAAACAAATATTAAAATAAGATTTGTCATATTCAGGTGACACACCACTTTTTTGAAAATATGCTAATTGTTCATCTCCCCTAGAGTTTTTACTATTTTGGAAGCAATTTAGCTTATCTCCGAGTCTGGCGGTACCACTATTAGCATAGCTTAGCATAATCCATTGAATCTGATTAGACCATTAGCATGGCGCAAAAAAATAACCATAGAGTTTTGATATTTTTCCTATTTAAAAATGGACTCTTCTGTAGTTACATCGTGTACTAAGACCGACGGAAAAATAATATTTGTGATTTTCTAGGCCGATATGACTAGAAACTGTACTCTCATTCTGGCGTAATAATCAAGGACTTTGTTGCTGTAACATGGCTGCAGGAGGCGCAATGATATTACACACTACCCGAAAATAGTCGCTTTGATTAACTTTTAATAGCAGGGGACTATTTTCTGGCAGTGCGTAGTTTTAAATTGGAAAGTTTTAAATAGGAAAAATATATAAACTCATCTGGTCTAATCAGATTAAATGGATCATGCTAAGCTATGCAAAAAGTGGTACCGCCAGACCCAGAGATTAACTGAATGGATTCCAAAATCGTAAAAATCAAATGTTTAAACTAGAGGAGCTGGAAAATGAGCATATTTTCAAAAAAAGTGGAATGTCCCTTTAATGTCAGTGCTGTCATTTTGATGCCCAACCCGTTTTAAACATTTTTCCAGGTGTAACATTGCCGTGATCTTGCTTACCGACCTCATTGTAGACCATGGGGTCAAAGTGGAATGGAGCTCATACCTCCACCTGCTCCTGCACTCTATCTTCATAGGTAACACAAACACCTGTACACATACAGTGAAGCTATTATTAGCATTATATGTGCCTTATTGTTTTCCAATGCTGTGTTTGTTTGTCTAGGTTTTGACCATCATCACCCAGAAGTCTATGAGCACTGCAAGCGTTTGTTGCTCCACCTGCTGGTCGTCCAGGGAACAAACAGCAGCGTCCAATCACTAGCATCTGTGCTGCTGCGGAACCGTGAACTTAATGAGCCCAGGGTGCTTACAGTCAAACCTGTTCATCAGGAGTTCAACCTCACAGGTAAAATCAAGAGCATCTGCTAAAACACTTAAGGTCTTTTCTGTCAGGGGGCCAAGTATGCACTTTACGAGTTAATTCATTTTTAACTTGCCATCTTAAAAAGATTCATGCAAGTATGCAAGAACAGCAAATGGCCAGGCTAAATAACCTTTTATTGCACGAAAGTAGTATTTGAGATTTATTGTTAAAGGTGAGGAATTAGTCGCAAAAGCACTACTTTAATGGAGTTGCTTTTAATGTGTGAATTAAAAGAGTTTTTTATATGCTAGTTCATTTAAGATTCCTAAAGCGATTCATTTATCTATTTACCTATATATTAATTTACCAACCCCTAGAGTTAGAATAATAGAAGTATGGCTTTCTTTTTCTCTCTCCCAGGTGCAACAGAGCTGATGCCTGAATACCAGCCGTCTCCAATGACAGATTCCGGCCTGAGCTCCAGCTCCACATCCTCCAGTATCAGTCTGGGCGCCTCAGTCCTACCTCATCTCCCCCCCACTCTCCTAAATGAGGTGGACCTGTCAGCAGAGCAGGACGAGAAGGTCAAAAACCTCATCGAGTTTATCAGCTCAAGGTGAGGGTGACTACAGGCTAGAAGCATAGTATAGATAGTAGCTGTGGAAATATTCGGAGTTTCCAAGCAGTGTTCATCATTCTCAAAGTTTACTCTTTTAGTAACAATGGGCATCTGTGGTTTTTGTTACTAAACATTCTTTTCCTGGAAGCAAATTAAACCTATATTTATTTTTGTGTTAAGTTTTGTGTATTTTTTCCTTTGCCTGCAGCCATGTCTAACAGAAGAGGGTATTGTTGCCTTGCATGTGTGTGTGTGCGTGCGTGTGTGTGCACTCAGTCTCTGTGTGATTCAGAGTGTGTTCATACATGGTTGTTTCAATAGATAATGAGCCTTTGCGTTGCCTTTGTTCTGTATTTCCTGTTGTGTCACTTCCTGTATCTAACTCTTTATACTAATTGGTTGATCTGTAGGAAACGAGGTCCGCTGTGGAATCATGAAGATGTCTCTCCTAAAAACCCCAGTATAAAGAGCGCTGATCAACTTAGTGTTTTCCTTCGCCATGTTGTCAATGTCTTTAAGCAGACGCCGTCCGGTAAGAAAAACTTCTTTCTTAGTTGGGTGATTCTCACAAAATCCAGGTTTAGAAGGTGTACAGTACCACAATTTTTAAAAAGCCCTTGAAGCCAATTTTTTGCACTTATAAGATTTCTTCTTATGAACTTACTATAATCATTATGTTTAGAGGATTTAAAAAATGTTTTACTATAGAATTATTCACATTTTTTAGATTATCACTATCAATAATTGTCATTACCGCAACATGATATTACATTAAATATATGCATTTACAAACTCATGTTTTGCTAAAGAGAACTAAAAAGTTGTCTAGGTACTATGACAAACAAAATTTCAACTTTTATCTGGAGAGAAAAAATAAGAACTGCTTACCTGGTAGCCATCTTGAGTCTCACAGTCAATTATGTCCCTTCCAATTGTTGAGGAGGAGAAAATTGGTCTTGGACACATTTATATTCCTTATTATTGTCTCTACATTTACCAATGATCACCAAATACCACATGTTTCTTTAATGTAAATGTTTATAGTATAACATGCACTGAAGCTTTTTATTTGTAGATTTTTTTATTATAAATATTTCCATATCAAAGAACCCAAATCCAGTCATGGATACGTTGCGGTAATGAACATTTCTCCTTAAATTTGGAAAAAACAACACAATTGGTTGGTATGATGTCATTTGAAATCATGTGCAAAATAGTACATGAAGAAGAGATGTTTGTAACTGTATGCTTCTTATTTTGATAGCATATACTTTTATTATTAAAATGTTTCATGACACCTCTCAGGTCTAATTTGACGAGAATCACCCAGTTGTGTAAGCCAATCCATGTGTAATGCTTGGTCCTATTATGCAAACTTGATATGCAATCTCTTTTTTTTTGTATGTTTGATCAGGTTATCATCTGGAACAGGAGTTGAGTGAAGTTGCTCTGCAGACTGCCTTGTCCTGCTCGTCACGACACTACGCCGGTCGTTCTTTCCAGATCTTCAGAGCACTGAAACAGCCTCTCACAGCCTCCACGCTGTCAGATGTGCTGTCTCGTCTGGTCGAGACTGTGGGCGATCCAGGGGAAGACGCTCAGGTACTCCAGAAGTAATAATAGGACAGTAGTAGTGTTAGTTATCTTGATCAGTCAAATCGAAAACAAACTTTCTATCTCTCCTTCTCAGGGTTTTGTTATAGAGTTGCTGTTGACTTTAGAAGCAGGTATCGACACACTGGCTGAAACCATGAAGAACTACGACCTACTTACTGCACTTTCACAGTAAGACATAAACTTTTACACACAACATTTTGTACATTTCTTAAGTAGCATAGGTAATGGCATTATAGATTATTTTCCTTAAAATGTGTGTTGTATTTCTTCTGTAGGACATCCCATGATCCTCTGCATGGCACGAAGTTCGCCAATAACAGAAAGAGCACCGGTCAGCTGAATCTGAGCAGCGGAAGTTACTTGCACGCCCACTACAGCCACACTCGCAGCAACTCTCTCCGTGCCAGTCTAATAGGTGAACGCCTCGGAGACCGTCGTCGTAGCAACACACTCGACGTGGCCGATCGATTGGGCGGCAGCCACGGCAACCTAGCCCGCACAAGGAGCTTATCATCGTTACGGGAGGGTGAGGTGCGATGTGATGGAGGAGGTGGTGGAGCTGGGGTCGGGTCTGGGGAGATGGTGCCACCAACTGACCCCACCAACCTGCTGGCGACGGTGTTTTGGATTGCGACGTCGCTTCTGGAGTCGGATTACGAGTTTGAGTACCTACTGGCCCTCAGGCTGCTGAACCGGCTGCTGGCCCAGATGCCCCTGGAGAAAGAAGACAGCAGGGAGAAGCTGGAGAGAGTACAGGCTAAACTAAAGTGGTACAACTTTCCCGGCCTGCTCACGCTGTTCCTGAAGGGCTTCACTTCAGCGTCAACACAGGAGCTCACCATTCACCTTCTCAGTAAACTCATTACTGTGTCTCGACACACACTCATAGACCCCTCACAGCTAGCAGGTAAGCTATGCTTTAGGGTTGATATCCTTATCCAAACTCAGTCCTGAAGGGCCGGTGTCCTGCAGAGATTAGCTCCAACTTCCCTCAACACATCTTTCTGAAAGTTTCTAATAAAGACTTTAGCTGCTTCCGGTGTGTTTTATTAGGGTTGGAGCTAGGGATGCTAAACAATTAATCGCGATTAATCGTTAGCAGAATAAAAGTTTTTGTTTACATCATATATGTGTGTGAACTGTGTATAATAAATTTGTATAAATAAATGTACACACATGCATGTATATGTTTTAGAAATGTTTACATATACATTTGTATATTTATGTATAATTTATATTATATATAAATATAAATACTTAATATATACATTTTTTTTCTTAAAATTATACATGAATGTGTTCATATTTATATATTTATATATATATATATATATATATATATATATATATATATATATATATATATATATATATATATATATATATATACACACACACACACACACACACACACACACACACACATATACATATATATATATATATATATATATATATATATATATATATATATATATATATATATATATATATATATATATATATACATATATATATATACATATATATATATATATATATATATATATATACATATATATATATACATATATATATATACATATTTATTATACACAGTTTACACACATATGTGATGTAAACAAAAACTTTTATTCTGCTAACGATTAATCGCGATTAATTGTTTAGCATCCCTATTTGGAGCTAAATTCTGCTTTAAACAAACAAAAATAATTTATTAACTACATGGTGTTATTCTGTAAGTCCATAACAGTTGTTATAAGTTATTTGTTTTAAAAGAGATTATTCTTACCGTTTCCTGTCAGGTTTTCCTCTGAATATCCTGTGCCTGCTGCCACATCTGGTCCACCACTTTGACAACCCCACAGTGTTCTGTAAGGAGACCGCAGACCGTATCGCCAAAGTGTGCGCTGAGGAAAAGTCAGCGACGCTGGCCAACCTCGCGCACATGATGAGCCTGTACTCCACGCACAGCTACTCACGAGACAGCAACAACTGGATCAACGTCGTGTGTCGATACTTGCATGATTCTTTCCCTGAAATTACTTTTAATCTGGTCATTTATCTCGCAGAGGTAAGCTACAGTTGATGCCTTTTAGTAATTCCTAAGTTTTCCTTAATATCATAATCTATAATGTCTATAATGTCTTGATCTCTTTGTTTTGTAGTTACTTGACAAAGGTCTTAACAGCATGCAGCAGTATTTACTGCAAATCATCTACAGTCTACTGAGTCACATTGACCTGTCTGCAGCGCCGGTCAAACAGTTCAACCTTGAAATCATGAAGATCATAGGCAAATATGTACAGGTATGTGAATAACAACATTTCAAGATCTCCGGGTCTGGCGCTAGCACTTTTAGCATAGTTTAGCATAATCCATTGAATCAGATTAGACCATTAGCATCGCGCAAAAAAAAAAACCCAAAGAGTTTCCATATTTTTCCTATTTAAAACATGACTCTTCCGTAGTTACATCGTGTACAAAGACCGATGGAAAATTTTAAATTGGGATTTTCTAGGCCGATATGGCTAGGAACTATTTTATCCGGCGTAATAAATAAGGACTTCGCTGCCGTACCATGGCTGCAGCAGGTGCAATGATATTACGCAGTGCCTGAAAATAGTCCCCTGCTATTAAAAGTAACCAAGGGAATTATTTTCGGGCACTGCGTTATATCATTGCGCCTGCTGCAGCCATGGTACGGCAGCGAAGTCCTTATTTATTACGCCGGATAAAATAGTTCATAGCCATATCGGCTTAGAAAATCGCAACTTTTATTTTTCCGTCTGTCTTAGTACATAATGTAACTACAGAAGAGTCAAGTTTTAAATAGGAAAATTATTGAAACTCTTTGGTTATTTTGGAGCGTGATGCTAATGGTCTAATCAGATTCAATGAATTGTGCTAAGCTATGCTAAAAGTGCTAGCGCCAGACCCAGAGATCAGCTGAATGGATTCCCAACTCTTGGGGAGCTGGAAAATGAGCCTATTTTTTAAAAAAGTGAAGTGTCTCTTTAATATTAGTTGGGGTTAGTGATGCCTAGTTATTCCAGTTATTGTACAAAAGGGCTTTAAATAAAGTGCTACTAAATTTCGTCCAGTGTATCTTGCATTAAATGTATTAAATATATATTTTTGTACCACAACAGTGGCATTATTTAAGTGTATGGCACAGATCAATGTGTCGCTCCAGATAAGTGTGTCTCTTTTCAAATGAATGTGTGCCTGTGGCTGTGCGTGCAGTGATGGAGAATGGGCTTTACTGAAGTGTTTATTTGTTTGTATGAAAAGACCTGCGGGCCGATTGCTTTGTGAGGCGCTTTTGAGAAACCGTGACCTGCATCCTTGCTTTCTTACACGGTGGTCTTTACTGAAGCTTTTTATCATATAAGCCCCTCGAGGTAACATGGAGAAAAGAGGTCAAATCCGACTCAAGTATTTTGTTGTTTGTTGTGTGCACGTGTGTTTACACAGAGTCTGTACTGGAAAGAGGCCCAGAACATTCTTAAATTGGTAGTGTCTCGTTCAGCCAGTCTGGTGGTTCCCGATGAAGTGCAGCGCTCTTACAGCACAGAGTCGACCGGATCGCCGGAGATCGCTTTCACACGCATTTTTAACAATTCATCCAAGGAACTGCCAGGGAAAACGCTGGACTTCCACTTTGACATCTCAGAGGTTCTTTGTCTTTTGCCACAACTAAAAATCATATTCACATTTGGGCTTGCTGCTTCTTGAATGTGGATGACTTTTATGACTATTTCTTACCCACAGACACCTATCATAGGTCACAAATATGGAGACCAGCGGACTGCAGCTGGGCGTAACGGAAAAGCGCAGGTTATTGCTGTGACAAGAAGCACCTCTTCTACTTCCTCAGGGTCCAACTCCAACGGTCTAGTGCCAGTCAGCTGGAAAAGACCTCAGCTCTCACAGGTATTACCAAAGTTTGTTCACGGTTTGCCTTTATTGTATACCAAATAATACTAGAGCACTCTTGGAGTTTTTTGTGGTGCCTTAAATATGTCCTTGTATATTTTTTTTTCTAGAGGAGAACCCGTGAGAAACTAATGAATGTCCTGTCTCTGTGCGGCCCTGAGTCCGGCTTACCTAAAAATCCCTCTGTATGTTTTTTCCTACTTAATCATAACATTTTAGGTTGCGTAATCATACAATGATTTGGTTGTGTAACCGTGGCGATGGCTAAATAAACTTTTTTTCAGGTGGTTTTCTCTTCAAATGAGGATTTGGATGCAGGCGACCAGCAGACCAGTCTGATCCCCACTGTAGAGGAAGTGACACGAGAGGAGGAAGCACAAGCAGAAGATGCAGGAAGTGAACAGCAGTTTGGTGTCTTCAAGGACTTTGACTTCCTGGATGTGGAGTTGGAGGATGTAGAGGTGAGCTGTAGGCCCACACTGATGCTCTGGCCATATTATGCTTTGGTTATTTTTTACTTTTTATTAATGTGGTTACAAATGTGCCAAAACTCTTCTTAGTAAAAATCCTTAGAAAGCCAATTGTGTTTTTACATTGTTCTTAACAAGCGAGGGAGTTTTTGTGTATGTGTGTTTGTATACTGTATTTGACCTTACGTTTTGCGTGTGTGTGTGTGTGTGTGTCTGGGCACCTCCATATTTTCTCAGTGTCTTAACTCTCCCTAACACTCTGTATTGTCTTTTTTCCTGTTTTGCATCCAGGAGCTCCAGGTAAGTTTTTCATGCAGAGCTTGGGGTCAGTCAGGGCTGTCAAACTCAAGTTACATCATGGTGTTTAAAATTTTCACCAGTTCATCTAAACATTTTAATTAAACGGGAGTCAGATGTGCCCTATTATAATTACATCTTATCATAGAAATGCTTAATGTTTAATTTACAGCAATACATTTTTTTTAGTTGTTGTAGTTGTATTGTTCTCCATCACCTCACTGTGCTCTGTGGTTGTGCCTGTTGTCTTGTGTTGTGTAGTCATGTCATTAGTTTTTACCTCCTGTATAGTTCAGTTTGCAAAGCTTTTATAGTTCACCGGCCCTTTGTTTTCCTCTTCTCTTATTGGATTTCTTCTGTTTCACCTGCAGGGGGAGAGCATGGACAACTTCAACTGGGGCGTGCGGCGTCGTTCTCTGGACAGCATCGATAAAGGTGACACCCCATCGCTGCAGGACTGCCAGTACACTGGCAGCACGCCCAGTCTCATCCAGCCAGAGGACACGGATGAATCATCAGAGGAGGAGGTACTGAGCGCTAGCCAGATTCTCACCCGCTCCAATCTCGTAAGTCCCCTCTCCTCCGGGCCCCTCCCTAGAGGGGCCCCGGCATGGTGTGTCTGTGCGCCAGATTGGGCTTAGACGCTGCTGCGGCATATCTAGGCGGGGTTAGACGCTTGCTTTCTGCTCATAACCCACACTTCCAATATCTATAGACACTTCTCCCTGCCGCCAAGCCAGCTGTTTATTTTAGCCCTCCTTTGCCCCCTTTTCCATTATTTTTTTCATTGGGGTAAGTAAGGTGATGGGGACTTATGCTTTTTATTTCTGTATTTTGGTAGAAAGTAGTTTTATGATAAGTTTTATCTCACATTTTTACACTAACTTGCTGTAATTTTTTCAACCATTGATAGCATGAACTCCTTACCAGGCCCACACAGAATCTAAGCAGAAATTGTATTTTTTTTATGCAAATTTAAGCACATGTCCTGTCTCGTTGTTTGCTGAATACTTCGGCTAATATTTTTCAGCCACCAGAGTGTACCACTGTTTCATTTATTATGCCTCACGGTACGTTCACACTTGCCGTAAGATTTAACGCTTCCCATTTACTTTTAATGGGTGACGTCATGCGTTGCCGAACTGAATTGTGGATCCATCTGCGACATTTCTCAACTTTTCAAGCGGCAACGCATGCGTCAGCCAATCAGATTGCCTTATGCAAATAACCTAGGCAGACCCAACAAATTATGTTAATGGAAGACCGGAGCATGTGTTGCGGCCACTGTGATTGGCTGTTGGCCACACTTCAGACAATCCTTCCGTCAAACATTAACAATTTCGACCCGTGTGAATGTACCGTTACAATGTTTAAATGCGATTCTCAGATCTGCACTTATTTTCCATGATTCCATGTGGGCCTGCTCTTTACTAAAACTACTTCAGATTGTTTTTACTGCATAAATGTTTCAACACAAACTAATGTTTTAATTTCAGACCTCTTAATACGTTTTTTAAACCCTTTCGCTTGCTATAAGGCATGAGCTATTGAGCAGATCTTAAAAAACTAATCCTTTAGATGCTGCTGAGTGAAAGTCATTTTCCTTTTTTCTAGTTTTGTGGTTTTCCTTCCATTGTACACTATTTAAATAGAGACTGATGTATCTTTGCAGGAATTTGAATGTTTTTGGTCTTGCCAGACTTGCTCTATTCTGTTGGCATGTCGCATGATGTAATGATATAAGAGAAATAAAAATTCAATTACAGACATCAGCAACTAATATTCTTTAATCAGTTATGTATGCATGTGGTATAACAAATATGATTTTAGTTTAGTGAGAGATGTTTCTTTTGTAGCAGATTTATCTTTTTATAGTTTAAAAACGCTCATTTAATTTCTTCTTTACACAGCTTAACAGCGATTCTGCTACGGATGATGCCATATCCAATCACATGGACTCCCTACAGCAGTCCCAAGAGTCTTCCAGTAGTGTCCTGACAGAAGAGGCCACACCCACCCTACAACTGCCCCGCCCAGATAGCCCCACCCCTGAGACCGCCCATTCTGACAGCAATAGCAGCCAGCTGCCTGAGGTGGGATCAATCAGGACTCTCAATAAATTATGGTGTACGGGTGCTTTTTAGCCATGGCTTTTTGTCGTTTATCTGGTGCCGTTTTCCTGCCTATTAAATTCCCTCTGTCGTCCAGTGGTGTCCAGCTGCTATGGCTTTTAAAAGCACACTAAATGCAGCTGTTGTTTCCTTAAAGTGTTGCGTTTTGAATACTGAGCACTGCCATGCCCCTTTTGTCCTCTGATTGTTTCCGGTGCCAAAATACTGCCACATGTACAGATCATTGCTTTTCTTTTTCCTTGCACTGGGTTTTGCTATTTTGGGATCCTTGCCATTATTACATTACATGATTGACTGCTATGTGGATGGGGCTTGCTTGCATGCTTGCTTGTGTGATTGGGTGAGAGATTATTATCAGGAGCAAATAATACACCTCAGGCCTGCTGTGCTAGAACTACCTCAAATTTGGTCCCAGAAATATTGAAAAGGACAGACGTTAACACTCCTTATGCTTTGATGGACCTGCAGACTTGCTATTGGCGGACCTGCAAGCTTTTCGTGAGTATTAGTCAAAACTACCCCACCACAGGGTTGACAGGGTTTAAAGGCTCTTTTTTTTAAATATACTATTTTTATTTTTAATCAGCATTACATTATTACTTACTCATTAGGTAGCCATATGGCGCTTTTCCATTGCATAGTTCCCACGGTTTGGTTTAGTTTGGGTCGGGTCAGCTTACTTTTGGGGGATTTTCCACTGGGTGCAGTACGTAGTACCCAATACTTTTTTTAGTACTACCTCGGTTGGGGCTCCAAGCAACCCGAGCTAATACCAAAACGTGATGCGAAAACACTGTAGATCACTGATTGGTCTGAGAGAATCGTCACTACCAGCGTCATCGCTATAATGTAAAAGATTAGCTTTACCTCAGTGCTAGCTTGCGCTGTCTTGAGGAAACCCATTGTCATCTGTGCTTTGCTGTAAGTTCCCAAACTCCACTTAGCGATGAAAAACATCCACAGGCTGAGAATCAGGAACACCATAACAGTTTTTTTTCCAGATTTGCAGTTTGTGGCGGCACATTCGCGATGTGCACGTCCGTATATATGCTTAAATGCAACTTAAATGAGGCTCAGCGAAGCATCGACTGATGCTATGGGTGTTTGTACATAAACTGTCATGTGAGACAGAGGTAGTGATAAACCCGATGTGCAAATATCTATTTGTGGTGGTTAATTTTGTGGCGGACTGATAAATAAATAAATGTATGGGAATGTACAACAACACTCTCACTTGTATGATGTCACAGCAGTAGGCAGCGCAAATATAACGTCACGCCTATAATCCCTCCCACTCCGAAGTGTTACTAAACTCCATGGAAAAGCTAACCAAGCCAAAGTGAGGTGAGGTGAGCTGACCCGACCTGACCCAAACCAAACCGTGGGGTACAATGCAGTCAGTGGAAAAGCACCAATAGGTATCAGATGATCAGATTAGGCACATGTTTCCAGCTAACTGATTTATTTCAAGAAGCTGCAACAATATCCAGAAATGTAGAATTTGGTTTGCCTGTAAATTCATCCAGGAATGAGGTTAATCCCAGTTTTTAACCAAAGAGACCTGAAGGTCCTGCAGTAATGTATGAATAACCATAATTGTATGTCTATTGATATTGTTCTTTAAAAAAAGCCTGTAAAAGGAAAATGTTCATTATACAGTTCTGGATTTATTTTTGATAAAAGCAAAAATATAAATTTTGAAAAAAGCTCCTATTCTTTTTTCCGTGTACCTATGTCAATTTAAGGCCCCCCTATTGTCCACAACAATATTTGGAGGACCCCTTACTTAAAAAATTTACCAAATACAATATTTTACAGCTTGGCATATAAACTAGACAGATGTATATTGTTTTTTTTACAAAAAAACTAACACTAAGAAATTTCTTGATTTGTAGGGTTTTTTAGCTTAATTTAATGTGGCTCCCTGCTACTGTACAGCAAAAGCATGCAGTGACCACAGATAACCAAGCATCAAAATGATAAAGCACTATAAACCTAGCCCAAATGACTCATGTACTACATTCAACGACAGTGTTTTAGTTCCACTGTAATATAAACTCGTAACATTATCAGATACAAGGCTTAAATTTCGAACATTTAATCAAAATGCAATAATATAGAAAAACCTTTTGTTAAAAAACAATTTGCTGTGTCCATATACTTGTATTTTGTGTGCCAAAATGCCATGGACGACTTTTTTTTTACATCCTGTTATAAAATGATTGAGTTACAGTACACCTTCATTTCTATTCTTGAAAGAGATTTGGCCTGTTATTATAGTGATAGTTACATATCATAATAGTATTATTTTTTCACATCAAATTATTCTACTTTGTTAAAGCAGTGTAACACTTTTATTTATTTTTATTGAGGACAATTTCTTCAATTTTGGGGTGTGCTGTGCCTTTGCTTAGAGCCCACATGTGTGATAACTAACAGCTCTGACATGCTACTAACCCTGTAACTAACTGGTGATATCTGCATATTTTGTTTGATTCTAGTTCATATGATTGATGTGTAAATGACAAACATGAGACCCATGAAATGTATCGCCCATTTCATGAAGTTTCCACAGGTCAACCCTCACAAAGTTTTACTTGAATGATTTTCATTGTATGTAAAAGGATGCTCCCTAGTTGCCATTCATAGCATGATGATGTAATGAATGAATAACTTTTAAAGACCAGTTTAGTCCAGTCTAGTCATATCTCAATAGCAGCTCAAGGGCATCTGCTCCGTCATTCTCCGGCTCTTAGCGTAATGAGTCCAGATAAAACCATCCATCGATAGTCTTACTCATCTGCTCGACCACCTCAGCCAAAGCCTAAAAGCTTTCTGTAATTCCGCCTCTACTTTGGCTCCATGCCACTTTTCCTTCTTTTGTTAATGCATTAGACATACGGTCGGGACCATACGACCATACAAAGCCAAAATACGAGGTCTTCTAAAATCAAGCCATTTAGGATGTACTAGTTGATTATGGAGCCCAAATAAACCCTAAAGGACTTTGAGATGAATGCTGAATGATCTGTCCAGCAACCAAGGAGCAGCAATGCATTATTTCTGGGAACACATTGTTCAGTTTTAAACTCGTGTTTTATTCAAACCTTCTTTGGGAGACAACTAAGAAAAAAATAAAACGACACATCTAATTGGGCGCACTTGATTTTCTCTTCTCGAGCTTTCTATAGTGTTACGGGACAAAGGGTAAAATGATTTATTTTATTGTCAGTCTCTGTTTGGCTTAGTGCTCTCATGTGATTTATGAATGGAGATGTAGTGGTCTATTTAATATAGTTCCACTGATGTCACAGGCTTATTCATCTTCAGGTGAAGGGTTGAGTGTTGAAGCATTAGCCTTGACCCATATTGATTTTTCTTCCTTTAATAAAAACACTGAGCTTGTACACTGTAGCAGGGTCATTGTGGGAGTAGTGATTTTTAGGCATCACCCTTGGTGATGTAATGTGCTTACCGCCCACCTGGCCTAAATGTGGGTGCAAATAAACCCCTGTTATTTTATAGGGATTATGCAAGTCTCTGTAGTAAATGAATTTACTACACTATAAGCCTGTTACTGTATAATACACAAAATACAATAAGACATTTTGTCTTTTCATTCTCACGGTATGCTATTTATTATATTTATTGTATTGCTGTAATACTGTAGTTTTCCTCCCTCACCAAAAAATGGTTTGCAGCACATTGTGTTTATCTTCGCAATGACCATATTTACTTGTCATGTATTTATTTTTGTCTTCTGACTGCCCTCTATGTTAACATCTGCAGGATGCCAGCGTAGCTGCAGCAGATGAATTAAGCAGCAGTGTTAGTGAGGATACAGGGTTTGGGAGTGCCCCTCCTCTTCCTTCAGACCCTCCTGAGATGTGTGACTTGCCTGACTCCCAGGACCCCACAGACGACCTGGATCCTGCCCCCCCTCCTCCACCAGCTGTGGACAGCCCGCCTGGATCCCTCTTTGAGGAAGAACCGGCGATGCCGACCACTGTCATAGACTCTGCACTGGGGTCAATGTGCGAAGAGGAGACGGTTCTTGCCCTGTCTGCTCTGGACTCTGCCCCTGATTCAATATGTGAGGAGGATGTGACACTGGCTTTGAAGGAGCTTGATGAGAGATGTGAGGAAGAGGAAGCTGATTTTTCCGACATGTCCAGGTTGGTCTGAGATTTTGGTTTCGCATTTATTATTATTATTTGGTCATTTGATTGGGGTAACCAATGGTACAGTACCTGTACTCAACCTATTATAATTTAGTTGAACCTTACTTTCCACTGCATAAACAACTACCTATAGACGGTTTTAGCTGCAACAACATAAACAACCGGTTTTGTGTACTAAATGCGACGTCCTGTAGACTTCCACATATAATCACTAAACAACAGAATTTCTGATAACAAGGGGAATAAATGACAAGTACATTTGCCTTCATTCATATATCATATCTAACACATATCAACTATTACACTAAGCAAACAATACTGTGTAAAATTGATGTATATAATGTTTGCTACAGGTCCTTGAATTCTTGCCTGGATGCCAAATCCCCCCTTGTCTTTAGGAAACCAAAACAAATGGATTTGTAACACGCTTTACAGGCAGCAAGTCACTTATACAGGTGCTGGTCATATAGAATATCATCAAAAAGTTGATTTATCTCACCATTCAAAAAGTGAAATTTGTATAATAAAATCATTCATTACACACAGACTGATATATTTCAAATGTTTATTTCATTTAATTTTGATGATTATAACTGGCAACTAAGGGAAATCCCAAATTCATATTACTTAAGACCATTACAAAGAAAGGATTTTTAGAATTATTGGCCAACCGAAAAGTATGAACATGAAAAGTATGAGCATGTACAGCACTCAATACTAAATAGTTGGGGCTCCTTTTGTCTGAATTACTGCATAAAAACAACATGGCATGGAGTCGATCAGTCTGTGGCACTCCTAAGGTGTTATGAGTGCCCAGGTTGGTCTGATAGTGGCCTTCAGCCCTTCTGCATTGTTGGGTCTGGCATATTGCATCTTCCTCTTCACAATACCCCATAGATTTTTCAGAAAAGGGATAACATGGTCCTTAAACCAGGGTACTGTGTGCAGGGGCCAAATCTTGTTGGAAAATGAAATCTGCATCTCAATAAAGTTGGTCAGCAGCAGGAAGCATGAAGTGCTCGAAAACTTCCTGGTACAGTATACAGCTGTGTTGACCTTGGACCTCAGAAAACACAGTGGACCAACACTAGCAGATGACATGGCACCCCAAACCATCACTGACTGTGGTAACTATACACTGGACCTCAAGCAAACGTGAATTGTGTGCCTCCTGTATCTTCCTTCAGACTCTGGGACCCTGATTTCCAAAGGAAATTAAAAATTTCATTTTATCAGAGAACATAACTTTGGACCACTCAGCAGCAGTCCAGAAGCGAGTTGCATCTGACGCTGCCTGTTGTTCAAGAGTGGCTTGATACAAGGAGTGCAACAGCTGAAACCCATGTCTTGCATACTGTATGTCTGTGCGTAGTGGTTCTTGAAGCACTGACTCCAGCTGTAGTCCACTCTTTGGGAATCTCCCCCACATTATTGAATGGGTTTTGCAGTGTTTGCCACAGGATTTTGAGAGAATGTGGGGGTGACGACGTAACACGCTGATTAGCATATATATGTCACGTCTTTGCGTCGTGTTTTACTCATTGATCTGTCACATTATATTGCATTTTAACCAATGCTATTGAATGCTATTTTTACCAATTTTTTATTCTGTTGTCTATAAAATAGTGACTAAACAAGACCCAGCAATGACCCACGAACCAGTAACTCTTTGTTTAACCCAATCAGCTCTTTCTTTAACTGCTTCTAAAAATGCGACATAGTCTGAAAAAATCATCATACATTTACATTGAGGCTGTACTGATGTTGCTCTTCTCATCAGTGTTGTTGTGTTATGAGCGCTTTTTATTTTAAATACGTATGGTAGTTTTATTGTAAATCGCGTATAGCGCAAAAAAATTGTTGCAAATTCAGAAATATGAGAGAATACACGGTTGCTGTTATTACAGAACACGTGCACGGGCATGCCGCATCATGGGTAGGGAGAGAGCTCGGACACTACTGCTAACCTTTATTTAAGTCATGATGAACACAATCAGCCGTCTTCTCTGTCAGTAACATCCGTGACTGTTGCCGTTTACGCGAAAAAGAGAAAGTACACGGAGGAACACAGAGTTAAAATACTTTTCACTGTTATGTGAGAGAGGCGCGCTGCAAAGAGAGGGGAGGGGGTGCGCGCTGTTGAGGCGTTGCACACAACGAGAGAGGGAGGATGGAGGCGCGTTGAGCACTCACTGCAATGAATTAAACGTTTTAAATAGTCAAATTAAAGATATAATTTGTATTTATCCGGCCGCTAGATGGCGCCAGATCAAACAAAAACAATGATGTTGTTTACTGACGCTCTAAAGCAGCGTGGAATTATGGGATTTGTAGTCTTTAACTCAACCGCTGATGGCCATCAATCAGACAAGAACGAGAAATCACGTTGATGGATAAGGTAATCAAGTCTTATAAATGTTGCGTTTGATGACATCGTTTATTTCATTATGTAAGTTTATATGTGATGTTCAAAACGAAATTGTTAGTCATATTGATATTACAGTATTAGTCCAAATTCGATGGTAAACACAGCACAGAATTAAGTTTTCAACTTAAAATCTACAATGATTTTTGACATAATGTATTGACAGTACAAATCTTATTGTGAAGTGTCTTAAAATGACCATTTATATTGCTGTACAATACCTTTGATGTGCATATCGTCCGCGGGAAGACGCGCTGATTACAATCTACACACTAATGTTGTGATCAATATAATAGCATACGTTTTTTGAAGGGTTACGAATCAAAACAACTCACCCATCGCGTAAAACACAAGCAGGATCAGAATCTCGGTCTAGTTAAATGTTGTCGTGAAGCTCTCTCCATCCAGATAATGCAACAACAAATTGATCCTTCCTCGTTTTGTTCCAAACTCTTCTTGGGTCGTTTGGTTGGCCCGTACGCTTACAGGAGCTGACACAACCAGCGGCAGATGGTACAGAGATATCCATAAGTTCATAAGCAAGCGCGTAGCCCGACAGGCGCTATCGCATAGTTCCGCTTTTTTCCACAACACTGGCTCGCTGCGTCCGAAAACTCAAGGCAGTGAGGACTTGTTGCCTCGCTGCCTCTTGAGGAAATGACTTCGGCATCGGAGGCCTGAAGGCCGCTCAGAGAAAGGCTTTCCGACGCACTTCAAAGGCAGCGTGTTTGAAATATAAACAGAGAGCGCCTTTGTGATAACTAATCACATATTTGAAAACTACAATACTAATTTCTCGCTAGAAATGCAATTAAAATGCTTAAAAAGTGAAAATATACGTTTATTTTCACTAAATTTGTGCTCCAGCCGCTTCCTTGGCCGCCATTTTATTTTTTCGAGCTCGACCACTGTTGTCATGTGGTTTACGTCAGTAAAGGCGGTGACAAAGGGTCACATGGATATTAACGTCATTGACAGGAGACTGCACTGCCCCGTGTCAATGTTTTGAATGGAAATTTTCTCATGATTTACAAGTAGTTGAAAACATTACAGATATTGATAGTAATCAGCTGGACAAAATATATAACACTGTCCTAGTGGTTTTTGGAGATTTTACTGCAAATATCTTACAAATTGCACCTTTAAAATTTGTGGCGGCCAGTCACAGATAAATCAATATATGGGCAACACTGGGTTTTGTTTCACAATCGTCTCCAGGGTGTGGTTATCCCTATTATTTGTACACTTTTTTTTTTCTACCACATCTTTTCCTTCCCTTTGCCTCTCTATTAATGTGCTTGGACACAGAGCTCTGTGAACAGCCAGCCTCTTTTGCAGTGACCTTTTGTGTCTTGCCCTCCTTGTGCAAGGTGTCAATGGACCGCAGACTACCCCATGATTGTGTTTTGAGTTAATAAGCTGATAAGAGTGTGGCACCAGGTGGCTTGCACCTTTTCACAATATTCTAATTTTCGGAGATACTGAATTTGGGATTTTCCTTAGTTGTCAGTTATAATCATAATATACAAGTCTCACTTTTTGAATGGAATTTGTGAAATACATCAACTTTTGATGATATTATATGACCAGCACCTGTATGTGATAATTTTCAGTGTTGATTGAAATATAAGCTTATTAATAATGAAATTTTTTTGGATGAAAGTTTTTACTGTGCTTGTTCCAATGCATTGTGGGATTGCCTTATCTACGTGGACTTATTCATGTGCTGGTTGCAAAGTATCTATCCTGTTTCTTGGAAGAGTTGTTTCAGTGATTTCTGTCAGATGCCTGGCAGGACATATTGCTGCTATGAAAAAGGTTGAGGTGGATTAGAACGCTGATATCATATTTGGCAACAGTGCTGCTTTGACCTGAGACAAGATCATTGTCATAAATTATGTAACATTAATGAGTTGGGCAGCATCCACATCTGCAGTGTTGCAGATCATTCTCTTAGTTTGTCCTGCACCGGATTAATAAAAAATTTAATGATTCAAGCTGTAATTCGATTTTTTCACATGCACAGCGAGGGCCTTTCCTTTCCCTGGAACCGTTCTGCGGCAAAGATCCATTAAAAAGTCTGAGAGCCTGCAAGCGAGAGTGGGAAGCGTTTGCGTATTGCCGAGCTTTGCAGCAAGTGGGGGAGGGCATGAGAGAGAAAAACACAGCACGTCATACACTCAGCGGGAGAATTTAGGCTAGCACGTGAAGCGAAGAGCTGAGACAGGGAACGGGAACAAAGCGTCAGAGCAGGATAATATTGAGGAGAGGAATAAAGGATGAAGATGAAGGCCATGTCCTCCACGTCCTTCAGCAGCCCCAGTCTCAGATTCTTCTACTCTGTGTGCTTTGTCAAGCTTTTCGGCCCTACAGGCCTGTAAGTGTCTATTTACCCTTGTGTTTTTGCTTTCTAATTTGATTAACTGTGTCTATGCAGTGGATTCGTACTGTAGCTATACTGTAAGACGCGGGGATCTGCAGTGAGGGAGAGGGAGAGAACAGCATGTTTCTGTTTACCTTTGTCCTTCCTGAATGATGTAGTGCCGTGCGCTGGTCCTCGTCTCTCTGCATGTGGCTGAACTGTGCTCTTTTTGTTTGTTTACAGTCAAGATGAGGCCGACGCGGATGGTTTTCCTCAGCTCCAGGCCTCTCCACCCCCTTCGCCCTTTCTCTCAGCGATTTTAGCAGCTTTTCAGCCCGTAGCCTATGATGACGAGGAGGATGCTTGGCGTTGCCATGTCAACCAGATGTTGTCAGATTCGGATGGGTCTAGTGCTGTGTACACGTTCCATGTGTTTTCGCGTCTCTTTCAGGTGAGTGGAAATGAGAAATAGTACAATTACATGAAGTGGTCCACCAATGTTTTTTTATGGCCGATGCCGATATTAAGAAAGCAGACTGGCCTATATGATGATATAACACATATGTAATTACAGACAAACTAAATAAACATTTGTTATGCGTAATATTTATAAATATACCTTTTTAAAGTACTTCATGTTAAAAAGTGAATAATGATTGTTTTGTCAGATTTTGGCTTTACATCTGACTGTCTTTTCATTAAAAACAACACATTTTTAAGTAACAGAAAAATGTACTGGATGATTTATAAGATTTATTGGCCGGAAAATAAAAAATAAAAACAAAATATCAGCCGTAATATTGCCATAGCAATATTTCCGCCGATACCTAATTATTTATATATATATATATATATATATATATATATATATATATATATATATAAAAATCATCAACATCTGGGCTCCTATTGGCTGCTTTTTCTTCAATATTCAGTCTAAGGTGAAACTTCAAGAAGCTTCTTGAGAAAAAAAACACGGCCTAGGGCTAGGCAAAGGGTGACTGGACTTCAGATGATAAAATATAACAGAGTTTTGATTTATTTACTTTTAGTCACCAACATAATTCCCACAGTAGGGCTGGGCGGTATGACGGTATATCCCGTTACCGCGGAATAAAATGTCAGACGTAACAGATTTTTCTATTCCGTCTATTCCGCGGAATGCAAATAAGTGGGCGTGGCTAACTCTGCCCTCCAGCATGTTAGACTGAGTGTGACGGAGAAACACGTAAAATAGTTCACTTATAAAAAATGAACGAGTTATTTGTGTAATTTTTATAATAAGTGCCAGTGAATCCACCGCGGTTACGCAGCGAGACTCTTGTCTTGCTCGCTCTCGCGCTCTCTCTCTCTCTCGCGTGCTCTGCTCTCTCTCTCTCTCTCCTCATGCAGCTAGCAGCCGGCCGGTCTCTCGCGTGCAGAGGTCTCTCTAGGCAAGCGCAAGGAGCTGCGAGGCCAGATAAAGAGTTCTTCTCGCACATAATGCTAATTGTAAAGTTTTCTGAACTTTAAGCAAGCTAAGACAAAACTCGCGTTTATATCAGTGACACGTGCGCTGCTGTGGCGCCATTTGCTTATACAAACATATTTGATCGGAAAGACGAGAAAGAGATGCAAATGTTAAGGTCTAATAGAAAGTAAAGGGCGTCAAGACCTTAAAACAAACTTTATGATCATCACATCATAGCACCTGTCACATTTATAATATCTAGAGCTTCGTCTCTCATATACAGGTATTTATCCTGACTGTTGGTTTTTGCATATATTGATACCTGTTCATTTTACATATTGCATATGTTTAATGTAATGTATGCATAAATACAAAATACAATGAAGCCATACTATAGCTTCAATAGTCTATAAAATTAATAACTCAATTAAAAACAAGATTCTGTCTATCAAGACTTAATCTGTTGTTATCTTCTGGGCATTTTCACTTTAGTTAAAAGCTATAGTGAGTGGTGTATTTCTGTACATTTTATCATCAAAAAACAATATAAACTGAAAAACATGTATACCGTGAAATATTCCGTTCCGTGAAATAAAATGACTCATTCCGTGAAATAGATTTTTGGTCATTCCGCCCACCCCTATCCCACAGTTACATTTGTGTTATGTCATAGTTTGGATGAGTTTATTATTATTCTGTAATGTGGAAAATATATAAATAAAGAACTAGAGTGTTTCAAAACTTTTGACCGGTAGTGTATATTTTTTTATTATTATTTGGGCATCAGACAAAAACGCATAAATAGGCTAATAATAAATATTAAAACACAATTTAAATGAAGAGCATAATGTTCCATAAAATCTATTCAGTGAAATGACAATGTTATGTTATATGTTAACAATGTTACTGTGTGTATATACAAAGTGATTATTTTAAAATCTTTGTAACGTAGCCATCATAACAAAGTATGTTCATCCAGTCTTAATTTGATACATGTACTTGGAGGTCCATGCTCCTTCTCTAAATCCATTAAGGGGTCCTTGGCCTGATAAAGGTTGAGCTATACATTTTATTAGTATGGTTATTTCCTGGGAATCGATCTCACAACCATTAGTTAAACTACAAGAGCATTTTATATAGATGTTTATTAACATTTTCTAGAAAGCAGTTGTTTTTTTAAATGATGTCACATGATGTAAATAAGCACTTTATAGACCTCATTATAGTAGATGACCAAGAAAAACAATTTTCTAAATTTTAACTGTTTTAACCATCATCATCATCATAAGGAAGACACTAACTCCAGATTGTTGTTGGGTAATCGTCTCTGTAATTGTGTACTGCAAGTCACCATGCTGAAAAGCTTCAGCTTTTAATCTATTTGGCAGTTTAACAGTGTGCAGTCTCTTCTCTCTCTTTAGCACATCCAGAAGAAATTTGACTCTATTACGCATGCCTCAGTGCGCTTCCTCGGGGAGGGGCTCCAGCGAATGGGAAACCAGTTCCTGAGCTCTCTAGAAGTCATGACCTCTTGTTCCCAGTGCCCTACAGTTTTACTGGATGCAGAAACTGTGAGTTTACTGTGCTGGGGTCTGAATATGTGACACTATTTGTGAAATCCAGAATTAAAGTCTCAATCTAATTATGAGATTAGGAGTGTCAACAATCAATATATAAGATATCAAGGTTATATTTTCACGGAATGTTCTTTAAATCACAAAGGATGATTTTATGTTGAGGACAGTAAAACTGAATTTTTTTTTCAAAGACAGTCATAAACATTCGTCTACATTTCATACCTGAATATTTGCTTTCGAGACGAGAAGATTATATAGATTACTGATGTTCAGTTGAGCTCATATTTGTTTAGTTAACTATAAAGCTAACAAACATTTCAAATCATGTATTCAAATAGAATAAAAAATAAAGTATATGTAGTTTCACAACTTAAAATGTATTATACATTATTGAAAAACAGTGTATGAACTCTATGAACTGTTTCTCTGTGTTGTAGTTGGTCTCGTGTGGGCTTTTGGAAACACTTAAGTTCAGCGTGTTGGAGTTACAGGAGCACCTGGACACCTACAACAGCAAGAGAGAAGCAGCTGAACAGGTGAGATCACCGTCTAAACCCGTTACACACCGCAGTCTCGTACTAGTACACACAGTACATTATATATTTTAACTGAGACCCATTTGTACATTGTTTCCACTGTAAGTTCAAGCATGTCTTCTATACATGCAAGTCTATAACTAACAAGAAAAGTTACACAAACTTCACTGGGTCTGACACTTGTTATCCACGTATTATATTTGAATATGCAGATATAAATAAAAGTATTACGTCTCCCATGTTGCTCTTGCATAAGGAAACTGCAAAGATATTAGATATAACCAGATCAAGCACTCTTATTACTTTAAATAGCGGACAGTGCAACGCTCAATATGGCCACTTTGGCGACAGAAGTCCTGCGTTCCATTCAAAAGAACCAATTACCAATTGATAAATACTAATGATTCTCTGAAAGAGGGGCTTTAGTGGTGCAACTTCCCTAAATGGATTTTGGAAACTGCAACCCACACTTTGAAACCCACTGGGTTTGAGTTTGATTAATAAAACTTTGGATTAAGATGATACTCAGTTCTGGTAGACATGGAGGGTATACAAAAAACAAAGAATTGCTTCTGCAAAAGAGTAGGTAGGTTTATGCTATACGTTAATAGTGTGGGCTCATAAACTGATCTTTGACGTCTCTGTGCTGGTATTTTTATACCTAGCTATTGTATTTAATCATATCAGGACATGAGCTGATTTAGTCAGCGTTAGCTTGTGTTAGCACACATTTAGAATCTACAGCAGCCAATTTTCTTCCATGCACATTCACTAAGAATAGTCTCACAGAAACCTTAAATCATTTAGCTGGGCGGACAGGCTACAGGAGGGGGCAGATTGAATAGTGGATGACTACATGACAGTAATTGGATGAGACACAGGCACTGCCTCCAGAGCATTACTTCTTGCCCCCCCCCCCCATATATACCTAAGAAGACCCTCTTTAATTTGCTAAGTAGAATGCCCTTATTAAATTTACTCTTACGCAACCGAACACACACACTATTTGTCCATTTACATTTCACACTCGTACAGATGTCATCTGTCTTTCGTCAGTAACATTAAGAAGAGATTTCCCATCTGCTTTACCACCTGCTGTTTATACAGTACATGCACAAATGCACACACATTTAGATCTCTGTATCTCTCTGCTGTTATGGCATTATAGTGTGGTATCTGCTCTCTTCTTTCAATGCAGTGGTTGAATAACTGCAGAAAAACCTTTGGTGATAAAGATAGCGACCAGCAACCCAACACTCAAGTTCAGGTATGTAACACACAATGCCACACACAAACTGAGCAGGTTTCTTTTGGAGCAAGCGTAGCAGATGATTTGTTTAACTTTAATTTTATTTTCTTAAATGGGGAAAAAAATTAGGCACCACCTACAGATTCTAGTGCAATTCAGATTATCAGGGTTTCCACTTTCGTGATAAACATGACATATCGAAGTAATTAAAATTGCAGCTATTGTGTTTTTGTTTTAGTTATGCTTTGCACATAAATGTTTTTACAAATGAATATTGCAAATATTATAGTCTATTATGATACATTTTAGAATGATGTTTTAATACGCTCATAGAAATTCAGTAATCCAAAAGTGTGGAAACCATGAATCCTTCTGCTGCCCATAATTTACATTTACAGTCTATGAATCTCTCTCTCTCTCTCTCTCTCTCTCTCTCTCTCTCTCTCTCTCTCTCTCTCTCTCTCTCTCTCTCTCTCTCTCCTCTCTCTCTCTCTCTCTCTCTCTCTCTCTCTCTCTCTCTCTCTCTCTCTCTCTCTCTCTCTCTCTCTCTCTCTCTCTCTCTCTCTCTCTCTCTCTCTCTCTCTCTCTCTCCTTCCATATTTTTTTTTACTACTGTCCCTGTGTGTGCAATACTCATTTTCTTGCTATTTTCTCCTTGATGTCACAGCAAATATGTGACCCTGGATCAAAAAACCAGTCATATGGGTAAATTTTCTGAAACCGAGATTAATAAATCATCTAAAAGTTGAATAATTAAGCTTCCCATTGATGTATGGTTTGTTAGGATAGGACACTATTTAGTCGATATACAACTATTTAAAAAATCTGAGGGTGCAAAAACTCTAAATATTGAGAAAATCGCCTTTAAAGTGAAGTCCTTAGCAACTGCATTAACTATACAAAAATAGTTTGTATAGATTTACTGTATGAAATGTACAAAATATCTTTTTGTAACATGATCTTTACTTAAAGACTTTTTTAAGATGTAAAATAAATCTTTGGTCTCCAGAGTATGTATATGAAGTTTTAGCTCAAAATACCATATAGATAATTTATTATAGCATGTTAAAATTGCCACTTTGTAGGTGTGTTGTTTTCGGGTGTGTGCTTTTAAATGCAAATGAGCTGATCTCTGCACTAAATGGCAGTGCCGTGGTTGGATAGTGCAGATTAATGGGCTGTATTATCCCCTTCTGACATCACAAGGAGAGCCAGATTTCAATTATCTATTTTTTCACATGCTTGTAGAGAATGGTTTACCAAAACTAAGTTACTGGGTTGATCTTTCTCACATTTTCTAGGTTGATAGAAGCACTGGGGACCCAGTTATAGCACTTAAACATGAAAAAGTCAGATTTTCATGATATGTCCCCTTTAATATTCGAATTTTGGTGTACAATTTGGACCCATACAATGTCTTTTTGGCTATTGCCACAAATTATCCTGTGCGTCTTATGACTGGTTTTGCAGTTCAGGGTCACATATGAATTCATATGTTGTGAACTTGTTTCATAAAATGACTCTTTATGTTTCAGTATAATAGGACACAACAGACAAATCTACTTATACTCTTCTTTCACGCTATAACTCTTCTTGTCTTTGCTTATTTCACCTTGCGTTATTACATGTAAAACACAAAAAGTGTTGCAAGGTGAACTTTTGAGTTGAATATATTAGTTATTTTTATGTAACTCAATGTCATTTCTTCTCCTAGAATGCATTGCATGAAGCTGCAAACTCTGTGTCATTGTTAATTTTCAATGCACTGCAATATTTCTCTCTTTATGGTTCTCTCGGGGTGTTATGAGCTCACTAATTTTTGGTCTCTCTCATTTCCTGTGTTTCCTCTTTGTTGTGACCTGCTGTCCTTGCTTAGCACATGGAAATGTTAGCAGTAAGTGGTTTATCATATTTTAGAGCCTGTTCATTATCTTTTTGATTCAGCCAATTCATTCTATGTACATTCATTCATTTTGCACTTTTTTGTTTAACCAGTCTAAACCAATCAATCAAATTCAGAACCTCCTCTGACTTAAAATCTCTTAACACTCCTTAAAATTTGGATTCATTTCTGATCACATATCGTCACGTCATGCTTTATTAACGCCTGTGGCTAAAATGAGATCTGTATACTTACTTAATTTTATGTCTTCTACCTGAATGCTAATCTGCTAATGGATAGTTAGCATACGCTTTTAAAAATAAAATGTATATTTTGCACACAGTATGTGAATGAAGTGTATCCATGGTCATCTGAGCGGAGGACGGGAATATTAACTTAGATTCATTTTTATGTTGTTTGGCACGCTCACCTCTCCATTCCCCTTTGGTTACTCCTGACTTCATATTCAAAATCACCACATTTTCTGTTCTGTTGTTGATATAAAGCTTCCTAAAAGTGAAGAGATATAGAGCAGGGAACATCATTCTTACATTCGAGGAAAAGTTTAAATGAAAATTCTGTTAATGTTTACAGAACTTTCATTCTGGATGAACTTAATTCCTTTCACCACTGTAAAAAAGATTTGTTGGTTCAACTTAAAGGAAAACAACACACTTTTTTTATATTTAACCATGGTCATACCTCAACTTGGACACATGAATACATACCTATTTTTTTTAATGCATGCACTTAATCTTTGTACAGCGTGTCGTGAATGTGTTAGCATTTAGCCTAGCCCCATTCATTCCTTAGGATCCAAACAGGGATGAATTTAGAAGCCACCAAACACTTGCATATTTTCCCTATTTAAAGACTGTTACACGAGTAAGTATGGTGTCACAAAATAAAATGTGGCGATTTTTTTTTTAAGCGGATAAAAAATCTGAAATATGTTGTATAGCGGAAGAGCACTTTGACCTTGGCACGCAGTAACATCATCACTTCTGACTTTGTTTGAGCGAGAGGGGGGAGTTCTCAGGAGTGATAATGTTGTATAGCATGCCGAGGTCGAAGTGCTGCAAACTAAATGCTCTTCCGCCATACCATATAGTTCAAATTTTTTTATCCGCTTAAAAAATTGCCACATTTTATTTTGTGCCACCATACTTACTCATTTTTACACAACTTTTTTTATTAAAATAATTTTTTTGTATATATTACTGTAATATTTTAAGTTGAATTAACTTTATTTAAATTTTTTATTATTCTTTTTTTAAGGCAAACTTACCTTTTTAAGTTGAACCAACTTTTTTACAGTAAAGGTTTTGTTCAGATTAGGAAACCATACATTGACCCCACTGTACCATCTCTGGCAGTCAGCTGGGCATATAAGTACTGTATAATGCACAGTGGTGTCACTTTTTCAAAGGAAGTTTATCCATCCCTCCATTTCTGTATTCATCCGTTCATCTGATCATGTTGTTTTGCTACTAAATATTCAAATGATTGGATACTAAAGTTGTTAAGATGCTGGTATGATGATCCTCCTTTATTTCTATAGGAACTGGAGTTGTGCAGAAGATTGTATAAGCTTCATTTCCAGCTACTGCTACTCTTTCAGGCCTACTGTAAACTCATCAGCAGGGTGGACACTATCAAAAGAGAGGCTGAGGTCTGTTGGATTATTTATTTATACATGTTAAAGGAATAGTCTACTCATTTTCAATATTAAACTATGTTATTACCTTAAATAAGAATTGTTGATACATTCCTCTATCATCTTAGTGCGTGCACGTAAGCGCTGGAGCGCGCTGCGACACTTTGATAGCATTTAGCTTAGCCCCATTCATTCAATGGTACCAATTAGAGATAAAGTTAGAAGTGACCAAACACATCAACGTTTTTCCTATTTAAGACGAGTAGTTATACCAGCAAGTTTGGTGGTACAAAATAAAACGTAGCGCTTTTCTAAGCGGATTTAAAAGAGGAACTATATTGTATGGCGAAACAGCACTTTTGGGAGTACTTCGACTCGGCGCAGTAACACCCTCCCTCTCCCATTATGAGAGTGAGAAGAGGAGCGGACTTTTCAGGCGAGTCGAAGTACTCCCAAAAGTGCTATTACGCCATAAAATATAGTTCCTCTTTTAAATCCGCTTAGAAAAGCGCTACGTTTTATTTTGTACCACCAAACTTGCTCGTATAACTACTCGTCTTAAATAGGAAAAACGTTGATGTGTTTGGTCACTTCTAACTTTATCTCTAAATGGCAGCATTGAATGAATGGGGCTAAGCTAAATGCTATCGAAGTGTCACAGCGCGCTCCAGCGCTTACGTGCACACACACAGATGATAGATGGATGTATCAACAATTCTTAGTTTAGGTAATAACATAGTTTAATATTGAAAATGAGTAGACTATTCCTTTAACACTTTAGAATGAGGAACATTCATTGATTATTAACTAGGACTAAACTAAAGTGAAAATTTGTCCCTATACTAAAGTGACAATGAGTGTGTGTATAGGTGTGTCACAGCGTGTATACGTGTGCATTTGTTGGCATTTAATACTATATATATATATTTATTTATTTTTTTTTTTTTAAATAAGGGGTTTGTCTAAAAATAAAAAATATTTTAAGTTAGCTGCAAACCACTCAGAGACACGTAGCGATCATATGTCTGTATTAAAAGAACAAATGCCCTTTTGAAGGGAAAAAATGTACCTGAAAATCGGTATCGGTGCACATATTGTAAATCTTAAAGGACTGACATGGCTACACACTGACATGGCTACACACATACACACTGAGATCTGTAGATATGTAGAACGTTTCTTTGTAGACTTTTTGGCTTGTGTGTGTGTGTGTGTGTGTGTGTGTGTGTGTGTGTGTGTGTGTGTGTGTGTGTGTGTGTGTGTGTGTGTGTGTGTGTCAGTATGAATGCACAGAAAGGTCTGTCAAGGCGTAATGCCTTTAGTGCAGTGTAACTTCATTAAGCTCACTGAGAGAGACTGATCGCTGAACACAGACCGGACCAAAGCCATTCCACCTATCATGCATCAATACTAACTCATTTTACTATATAGACTGCATACATACAGAGACATTATGTACTAAATACATACAGCGTATGCGCCACTATATACTGAAATAGCAGATTGGGGTTGTTTTTACAAGAAGTGTTTGAATTTTCAGGTGACTAACATGTCAGAGGAGCTGGCTATATTAGAAAATTGTCTGAAGGAGGCGGAGTCAGTCAGCGATGGACCGGGAGGAGTGGGCGAGTTTGAAGTGGACCAAATGAACACAGAGACAGCCATCCACTCACTCATTGAGAGTCTTAGAGCTCGTGACTTTAGAACAGCCGTTGCCCAAGTTAAAGCATTCAGGTAACCATATACACATAATTCACTGACAGAGAGCAGGCATTAAGTAAGGAATAATTCACGACAGGCCGTTGAATTATAAGAAAATAATGCAAACCCAAGGTGGTAATGCGGCACGGCACAAAGTGGTTGTGCATTTTTTGATAATATTTTTACCTTGGTTACCACAAACATTGCTCTGGTGCCTATATCACAAGTTAGGTATGCGGTTTACAGAAATATAATCAACACCCATAGAACATTTCTCAGCCAATCAGAATCAAGCATTCAACAGACCGGTGGTATAATGTAAGGTAACTAGTAGGACACATTTACAGTCAGTAAAATAATCCCAGCAATAAATATTTACCTGTTATTTGTTTATTAATGTTGTGTGATGTCATAACCAGGTGCAATGTGATATGTGAAGCTATCTCTTCGATGTTAATATAGATATAAATATCCAAGTTTTGGTCATATCTAGCCATAACAAGTGACAACATTTTCTCTAGAGCTTGGTTTCTGTTTCTCTGTAGTGGCTAGTGAAATCTCATTGGTAAAATCTTATTATCCAAGCCCTCATTTTTCATAGCTATACATATTAAACATGACATATGTTCTGATTGGCTGCTACTGTGTCAAATCACACAGTGTTTGTGAGCTTAAATGCCAAATCTGGTTAGGATACTAAGGCCTGATACAAGGCTTAGATAAAGCCAAGATTATGCCTTAGTTAAATTACGACATATAGCAAGTAGCTTTTATAATTGTGACCTACAAAAACATTACAGGTGTGCAAAACAAGGTCATTGATATATTTTAAGATTTGTCAGGCAGGTTGTTTTGAGTTAAGACAGCTCAAACATGCATTTTAGTCTAAGCCTAACCGCGCCCATGTTATCTAATTAAGTATTATGAACTGCTTCAATTTCCCAGGTGCCTGTGGCCTAATGACATATTCGGCAGTGAGAAGGATGACGCAGTGCAGACCTTGCTCCATATTTACTTCAGGCACCAGACCCTGGGTCAGACGGGCTGTTTGGCTGTGGTGGGCCCCAGCAGGGATCTTTCTCAGGCCAGCGCACGCCTCATGGAGCTCAACCTTCAGATCCGCGAAGCCCTCTGCCAGGCTCAGACGCACCCACACCAGACACGCATTCTCTCCTCGACTTCCATGTCACACATCCAGACACAAATCGACACACAGAACACGGTCCTCAGCACTGAACTGTGACAGATTCAACAGGTCCTTACTGGGTCAGAGCCAAAGAGCAAGACACCCACTTTCTTCCTCTGCCCAGAAAGAGGCCGGCGCTGAGGTTGCGGAAGGGGTTTGGGGATTAACGTAGACTTCACCTCAAAAGGGCTAAAGTATGTGTGGATATTAGTTATGATTTCGCACGTCCTTCATTTTTCAACCCCTCGACTCTCCGAAATTATAAAAATTCTCAGCTGCAGTCATGTGAAAGAACGCAAAGGATGGGATTGGTCAAGAACCACCATTCGTAGGAGGGACACCGGGCAATAATGATGCTAAATTTGAAGCTGTTTGGCGGAATGACCTATGACCTCTGGGCGGTGTCCTTAAAACGATCGACATCCGTCTGCCCCACCATGCACTGGGGCAGAGATGGAGTTCGTTGAGCTTGAAAGTCGTTCGACAATAGCACGTTCACGGCAAATGAGAATCGAGGTGTATCTACGTGACTTTGTCTCCCTGTGCTCATTGTCCATCACAAAAAGACGATGTTTTCAAAAGCATGCTTGAAAGAGAAAAGCCTGCAGCAAATATTTTTTTGAGAAATGTATTTTTTAACAGTCTTAGGTTGTAAATGTTAGGATATTTAACATGTTATTGTAAGCTGGGGGCTCTGTACCTTCTGTATAAAAGAGAGGTTTATCTGTTTAACTTTATTGACCTGCATCGGGGAGAACTTTCAGCTTTCTGCAGGCTTTCACCGGGTCGCTCTTACAAAACCCTTAATCTATAACCAAATAAGTAGCTGTCTGTAGAAAACCATAGACTTTTGTGCAAGTGTGCGAGGAGGAGCGCAGGTGTATGTGTGCGTGCGTGTATGTGTGCGTGTTGACATGGACTGATATTTGCACACCCGTTCTCTCGTACATGCACGTTAACCAATTGAGATGCACAGGTGAAGTGCAAAATGGCTGCAACTCATGGAAAATCAATAACTTATTTTACTCTGTATATATTTTAGAAAATGTATAGTGTAAAAGCAGTATTTTTCCCTTGTACATTTGTGTAATGCACTGTTCAATCAGAGAGAGCTCAGTAGAGGGCAAAAACTAATGCAAAAAAATTGAAAGTTGAATAGTTGTTCGGATGGAAGTCTCAGACTATATAATAATATATATATATATACACCAACTAAATATTCAATAAATTAGCATGGCTGAGGTCAGAGGTCAGTCATCTTTTCTTTCCATTTACGCTCGGCCGAGCTTTTCCATATGCATTCCTCAAAACCCACTGTGATCTCCGTGTTGGCTCAAAGTCCCCCCCACAGAGGCCACACTATAAAGCCCCAGCTGTGGGAAAACTGGGGTCTGTGTTTGTCCATGTTGGCTTGGTCTTAACCCTAGACTCAGGGCTGCACTGAGGGTTTGTGGGCTTTGCGATTCTTGCTGAACTTCGAGACAAACTGACGTCCGAAGAATTGGGAGCAGCGTTAAACGCAAACGTGGGGGGTTTCATTTAACCTGTCGTGGCACATTGAAAAATAAAACGTTCACTGTATTCATTCCTCTGAGAGCTGTTCTGTTGCTTGTTTGGTACATTTTGAATGCTGTTCTTAATTATTTAATGGATATATTATTTACTTGGAAAAATATACTATTTTTATCTAGAAGTGCATACTTTTTTCCCCATCACACATTTCGTTCTGGTTTGTCTGTCTTCTGATTTACCTGCTTTTCCTTGTATGTTAAATAAAACCTGATTATAAGCAACATACATGTAGACTTCTCATTGGATCATTTTGTATGTTTTAACAATACTTATTTATAGACATGCAGCAGTTGTTAGCCGACTTGATTCATCCAATATGATTGGTAAACTTTGTCAGTGTACGGTGTATGTTTGATCAAATATGCATTAAAAACTCTTTACTGGTCTTATGTAGTATTAGGTTTGTGCAGATAGGAATGTTACTTTCATAAACTTCATTTAAAATATGATCTAGGATGCATTTTTTTGCACAACGTATAGTTTTGCATTTACTTGGGCACTTAAACTGTTATGCATCACCGTCCTGAATACGGGACACCCAAGTTTGCATCAATATTGATGTAAATTTTAATCACTGCAAACTATATATCGTTGGAAAGGTCTAAGCCTCCAGAATAGACATTTCAACAGTGTTTTATAAAATAAATTATGAAGGGAGCGTGCCTCAAAACATTTATATCCTGCTAAATGTCACTGTCCCACCAGCAGGACGCCTACATTTACTTCAATGTTTGCATATGAATTCTTATCTAATCATGACAAACTGTATATCGTTTGAAAGCTCCAAAAGTGTAGATTTAACTCAAAAGGGTGGGGTGACACCTAACTGATTTTGGGCCTGACAGTTGACATCTTTACAACAGCTTAAGTTTTGCACACAACGTCTGAGTGGCCTTTTTAACAAATTAGTGCAAACCCAAAAGCTGGGGACCAAACTTGGAAGCATGATCAACTGGGACTACCACAGAACAAGAGATGAATTTAATTTGGCCACTCTCTCATAAAATTGTAATTAAAGGGATAGTTCACCCAAAAAGGAAAATTCTGTCATCATTTACTCACCCTCATGTTGTTACAAACCCGCATACATTTCTTTGTTCTGATAAAGATGAAGGAAGATATTTAGAGAAATGTTTGTAACCAAACCGTTCGTGGACCCCATTCACTTCCATAGTAGGAAAAAAGAATACTATGGAAGTAAATGGGGTCCACGAACTGTTTGGTTACAAACATTTCTCAAAATATCTTCGTTTGTGTTCATCAGAACAAAGAAATAAATACAGGTTTGTAACCACATGAGAGCGAATAAATGACAGAATTTTCATTTTTGGGTGAACTATCCCTTTAAGGATGAGCACAAACTTTAAAATGAAAAGCACCATAAAATGAAACTTAATTTCAGTTTGAAAATTAAACTTAAACAATTAAATAAAGACCAAACAAGCATATTTTCAACCTTCTGTCTGCAGTTCATGATGGACATTCACACAAACCAAACTCGCTTCAAATGTGCTAGTAATTGCCACTTTATTTTTTTCCAGAATTTGTACAGTTACCTCAAGTGCAAATTAAGGCAAAACAAAAGTAAATGAAACCGTGGACATTCCAGCTGGGCAACAAGCAAGCTTAACGGCCAGGTAAAAGTGCGCTAGATGATGTACTTGAAGCTGAAGGTGCTGTCGCATGAGAGCCGCTTGCCTTTGCAGCGTCCACACAGATCCTGCCGGTGAGGTCTTTTGGGGTCAACGTGGCGTGACGTCAATGAGCAAGTGCAGCGGGTCTTTTTACAAGTCTGAAATGGATTTACAATCAAATTAAATCTGACCACTGTCATTTTCTCAGATATTAAACCTATTGTGTTCGAATTCAAGCGGTTCTGCGCAGATAGATCTGCCTATTACATCGAAATAACGCGAGAGCGATTCGCGGTTTTTCGATGTCACGGGCCGGTCGGTCTGCGCAGCGCCGTGTGACGTCGATCAGGACAGCCCAGTGGTTTTACCTGACACGTGATGTCTTCGACGCGGTAAGGATTGAATGACTTTTGACATGTTCTGCAAAACTGCTTGAAATACACCTTTAAAAGAAAACCAAACAATGTGAAGGTTGGTAATATTTGGCGTGTTTGGGATAATGTGTTATTGACTAAAATGTACCTTATTTGTGCCTTGGACGCACCACACGTACGCGCTTTCCCAGCGCAGGTTGCAGTCCCTACAGTGATAGTAGCCGTATTTCTGCTCTAAAAACTACATGAAACAAGCGTTAATTCACATGTTAAGACAACAAAAACTACACGTCACAACTTTAAGTCAACCTTTAATCTCTTCACATAACTTTGTGTCAGGAACATGCGTTTCTACCCCGCTGAAAACGATAGACTACGAGTTCCAATGGTTTCCATTACAAAACCATAATGAACCATCACGTAAATCCCACATGTAGAGCATTTTAGGCGTACTCTAGTAAGATTTGACCTGGCGTTTTATTGATAACCCCCCCCCCCCCACCACCACCACCACCAAATATAACACAACATTATCAGATACCATCAGTTCCCTCAAACCAATAAGTTCCTAGTAAATCTCAGAATTATTGTGACTGTTTCGATTGCATTCAAAATCTCACCTGGAATCTCACTCGAGTCTTGGACTTCTGTTCGTCCTGTTCGGTTTTCACGGCCTCACTTCGGTTTTCCTCATTTGCATCCGCCTTTATCTTCTCATCTTTCTCTGGACTAAGCTTTTCGTTGTCGGATTCCTCCGCGCTCTCGCTGTGCGCATCCTCCTCCTTGGGCACATCCTTCTCAGCACTTTGGACCTTCTCAATGCTCTCCACCTTCTCGGGAGCCACAGGCTCAGACTCGGTGTCCTCTTGGTCTTCCTTAAGGAGGGACACTAATCTCCTAGAGGCGACTGGAGAATATACGGCTTGAGTGCGCGGAAACCGGACGCCGCCGCTGATGGGGCTCCCAGGAGTCTGGACCTCTTGCCGCCTCCTGCGCAGAGCATCGCGCTTCTGGGCTAAAAGAGTGCGCGGGCCTAATGAGCACTGGATGGACGCGTCTGTCTTCGGGTTGACCTGGACCCCGATGTCTTTGGTGTTAGCTTTCCTCAGACGCGGGGTGAGGTTCGGGTTGATCTGAGACAGAATGGATTTGAGCTGCGCTCTGTGGTAATTGTCAAAGTAGGCCTCGCCCTCGCCGTAGTTGGCAAAGTAAGCTTTCTGCCTCCAGCTCTTAAACTTGGGATATTTATAAGAGTAGGGATTGTAAGTAGAGTAAATATAATTATCGACTGTCTCGTTACCATACGTAGCCATTTTTTCGCTTAGCCAGTTATAGAAACAGACTGTAGAGGTTTAAGTAGGCATATTGGCGCACAGATTGAGGTCAGGTGCGCAATTGAGTCCAATTAAGTGTTGATTTACAGAAGACACGTCTCGTACCTATCCAGCATGATAGGGACATGCTGCATTTTGTGGGGCATGATAGGGGCGTGTGGGAATTTTTGGCATGATTGGGGTGGGGTGGCACGCATGTTTAGGATGGCGTCTATGAAGGCATAGGCACCTTTCTGGTGATGAAAAAAAAATATATATACTTTTTTTATACCATAAACATTTATTCATCTCACATGTGTGTTCTGATAGACATTCCATATTTTCTTTTAGATTAGAGAGAATTATTGCATATTTGTTATCAGATTTATTACAAGGAATTTATCAGATGATCATGTTTTTCCTATAAAACATCTCTTTATTGCACCTTCTATCATATTTGTTCTGATCCTACACTGACACTGCTTTGAGCCTTTAATATTAGCCTTATCAAAGAGTGGGATTCAAGCGTTATTAAACTCCCTGTTTTCAACTATAAAGAGATAAACAGTGAGATTGTAATACCTACTGGGATATGAATCATTCCTCTCATCCTCTGGGTGCACAAAATGCAAACAAATAAATCAGTGCAATTTATTTACTGATGTACAGTAATAGCAGTTTTATTTTATCATGCATCCGCATCAGTCTATATTAATTGTGTATGATTTGCATTCTTCTGTTACACTCTGAAAGTGTCTTACATCATAACTTTATTTGAATATATGCACATAAGAGTTAACTTAAATTGTGTTGCATCTTTCTTTTGGCACTTGCTTGTGACGTCCCTTATTTGTCACGTTGAATTAAAGCGTCTGCTTAAAGGCAATGTAAATGTAAATCCTTCCAAACCACATCATGTAGAGTTTACGAGCTTAGTTCTGAATTGTGTGTTTAGAAATGATTTACTGTAAACTTTGCATGTCCCTGCTGTGTGATGTCATCATATAGTTACCATTTTCACAATATTCACATTTTTTTTTAACATAAAATATGCGATTAGTTATCAACATGAATAAATTTTAAGGTGAAGACATATTACACAAATCCATTGTCCGTGGTGAATACCAAGTCAATTGTTTTCTCCTCTATACAGGCGTGGGGCTTCCTACACCATCCTGTGACTCCAGCATTATGACATTGGGATCACTTGCTGTTACAGCGCCATACGTTGAATCAAACGGCCCATCTTCCTCCTTCATTCGCTTGTAACCTATGTTAGTATCATCATCATCCTCCTCTATAAGGTCCTGTTTATGTAATACCTCCTTCCTGTACATTCGGTAACCCAGAATCAAGATACCGGCTTCTGCTGCTTGGAAGAGCGCATAGAGCAGAGGAAACATATACATGCCCCCCATCAGCTGCGGTGGGAAGGCCAGCTTGAGGATGGCCGTGCAGAGCTGCACGTTCTGGCAGCCTGTCTCTAAAGACACAGTCCTCCGGCTGTTAGGGGGGAGATCGAAGAGCGCCGCTATGCCATATCCTGAAGCGTAGCCGGCCATGGGCATAAGCACTGCAATCATGTAAACTGAGGCGGGGATGGTGGCCAGCAACTCCGGGCCAAGCATTGTTCCAGTCATGATGAAGAGCATCACCAGAGTGACCAGGAGAGACCATAAGGACATCTGAAGTGGGAGCACAAAGCACAGGTGAATACAGAGTGAATGAATGAGTGAGTCTCCTAAAGAGTAAAATATATATATATGGTGGTCATAAAGGGATGGACATGGTCAGAAACAATGCTCAGGTAGGCCGTGGCATTTAAACAATGCCCAATTGGCACTAAGGGGCCTAAAGTGTGCCAAGAAAACATCCCCCACATCATTACACCATTGCATTAATGTGAAATTGAACAGGTGTTCCTAATAATCCTTTAAGTGAGCGTATATATATTTCGGTTTAGACATAATAGGCAGAATTCTTCTGTAAATATTTAATTACATTTAAGTATTACATCCCTTTGGGTAACCAAAAGCATTTTTAAATTGTGATACAATGGCAGTTTTTGGAAAAGTGAGGGCTTGCTTACTGGCAGACAGGTTTACAAACCCAGTTTTGAGTGATGTACCATATTTATCTATGCCCTGGGGAATACATTCTGAAAGTGGACTGACACTTTGTCATATGCTAGAGAAGAGGAGCACAATTCAGCCCACATTTATCCACTCCACTTAACGTAACCCCAGCAGCTTCATTTAGTTACATCCTCTATAAGCCCCTCCTTTATCACTGTATCACGCACTGTCCCCCCACCCCTCCCCACCTCCTCTATCTTATGGTCACCACTGCGCTTTTACCAGACTGTTCTCAGATAAGCTCAACTGAAAGACAGAAACCATGCATGCATGTGACGTCACTTTGCCCCAGGCAGTCCAGTCTTTACTTCATGGCCAGATACATTAATGCCACTGGAAACACCCCATCACATCCAGTCAATATTAGACCTAAAATTAAATCAACTTAAACATGTGTTTCCTTAATATTACAATATATTTATGCATTTGGCAAACCATTATGTCAAAGCCACTCACAGTGTATTCAAGATATGCATTTTTCTTTGGACTCGAACCTACAGCCTTTGCGTTGCTGACTCAATGGTCTAAAATGTTTTTTTAAGTCACCTTAAGAATGATGTCAGCTGCTCGTGAATATCTGTGTCGGATCCACACCCCGAGGCCGATGGGTATGAGTGTGCTGAAGAGAGTTAGAATGATCGCACCGAAGGGAAGCAGGTTCACCAGGGGCGTGTTGATCCACGCGCGACTGTACATCCACAGACACAGCGGCATGAGCACGAGCGCAAGGAGAGTAGACGAGATGGTCATGACTATGCTGGATAACAAACCAACCAAAGCAAAAAATTATAAGACAGTCAAGCCAATGGAGCTGTTATTATGACTTTTTGTTACCCTCAGTTAATTTATATTTATAAATTTTATTCTTAATTCAACCAACAATCCTACACTGTAAGAAAAAAAGGTACAAAACTGTACCTTTTTTGTCGCTGGGGTGGTACCCCAAGGTACCGTTTTGTACCTTTACAGGTATATATAATGCATTGTTGTACCTTTTGTGGTACATTATTTCCTTAAGGATCTATTGTGTTCCTTTTAAGGTACAGTTAACTGTTTTGTACCCCTAAAATCTAACTGGTACAAAATTGTTCCTTAAGGTACACAATTGGTCCTTAGGGTATAATATTGTACCCCATAAGGTACAACATTTCAATGTGTTGTAAACCCATAAAGGTCCAAAAAGGTACCTTTTAGGGTACCACCCCAGCGACAGAAAAAGGACCAACTTTGTACCTTTTTTCTGACAGTGTAAGTTCTGACTTGTGTTATGTACAGCTATTGCAATTTTTCATAATGGCATTTGCAATAATGCGCATGTTAACAAAAAGTACAAACATTTCATTTTTGTATTGATTGGTTAATTTGATCAGAATAATAGACATTCATAATGAATAGAAAAACATAAAATATAAATGTGCCAAATTTACAAATCTTTTATTCCTTATTTGGGGTATTTAAAAAACACACATGATGCAAAGCTATCATACCAGAATCTTTGCAAATGCTCACAATTTTATTCTGACAGCAGCCACTATTTTGTCTTTTAATGATTTATTTCTATTCAAAGTCTATTTAAGTCTTCCTCTGAAAACAAACTGGCTTAAGGACATCAAAATGAAACATTTAGATCAGTAACTGAATAGACTGCAAGCAGTATCTACCTGAGGTTCATCTCTCCGTTGACCAGCAGTGACAGGATGTTGGAGAGGTTTCCCCCGGGGCAGCAGCCGCACAGCAGCACAGCCATAGCAGCCACATCATTTAGAGAAAAAGCCAAAGCCAGGAGGAAAGCTATGAGGGGCATAAGCACAAACTGGCACACAACTGCCAAAAGCACTCCTATGGGCTTGCGAATGTGTTCGCCCAGCTGACTGATCTCCACCGTACAACCCAGCCCCATCATGGTGAAGCACAGGACCAATCCAACAAACACGTTTATTCCGTGACTTAAGGGTGAATCCCAGAACGCCACTATTAGGTGAGTGGGCTCTTCTGATGGTGAAAACGGATCGGCCAAGAGCCCTGCTGGGGTCAAGGCAGTCCTGAGGGTGCTGACCACAAGAGACAACGGCTCTTCTGTCGCGCGCCACCCTGCCATTGACGGGTTCTCGTCCTCGGAGACGTTAAGGGCATCCGCTGTAAAGTTAAGAAGCGCGGTGGCAGTCGCGTCGGTGCTCGGCACGCCGGAGGTCTCCATCGTGTCTCCAGGGTACTGGAGTTCTCCAAATGATCCTACTGTTTCAGATGGTGTCCCCTCCTTGAAATGAGGAGATACGGGTGGAGCTGCGCGGTCCCCTAGCGGCGTAGGACCATTTAAGTTGTGTCACATCGATGCGCAACTGGTAGAGCATTGTGGTAATGTACCGCGCAAATATTGTGGGTTCGATTTCCAGGGGACGCACATATGCTACTGATAGTAAATGTTTAAATTGAATGCATCGTAGGTCGCTTTGTATTAAAGCATCTGCCAAAAGTGTATGTAGAAATGTAATCAGTGACATTAGGACAATTGGGTGTAAGCGCAGTGAGCGCACGGTGCCACAGGGAGGAGTTTGCAGCGGAGCGCGCAGCTAAACTGACAAGAAGAAAAATGCCCCAAAATGCAGTTTAGTTCGTCTTAAGAGTCGGTGTATCCTAATGGTCATTGCAACGACGTACATCATGTATAGTGAAACGAAACAACAGGACCATGATGGCGCAACTGTACACAAGGCAGGACTATACGAGACTAAAATGTGCATAATTAAATTATAATAAATAGACAAAATAAAAGGTTTAATACGAACGATTTTATGTTTGAGGTGAAGGCTATAAGACCAGATAAAGCCAACTTAAGGTTGGCTGGTTTTAACTGGTCTCCCAGGCTGGTTTTAACTGGTATCGCAGGCTTGTTTTTGAGGGGTTCTCCTGGCCACTTTTAGGTGGTCTAGCTAGTCAAACTGAAAGACCTGACCCACTAGCAAAACCACCTGAACCAGCTACTTCCATCTTAAACTAAGACCAGCCAACCAGCTTGGCCAAGCTGGTTTAAGATGGTTACAAATGCAATATCTGTTTATTTCCCTACATTTAATCACAGATTAACACAAATTATTAAGAAGCGTGTATAAAATTAAAAATATTAAGCTAAAATAAAACGTTTAAAAATATGGGTTAATATCGGTTATGGAGTCACGGACTATAAATGTCAGCTACCCATAATTTTTGTATACATACAGTGGTGTAGTCTACGTGATACGCAGGTATACGCCGTATACCCACTAGAAATGGTGAAGGATTTCCGTATACCCACTAAAAATAGCGCGAGGATGCGTAACAGCATGGTTTTGTGACATATTTTTAAACTTTTAGTCATAATATAGATGTGAAGCACTGATCATTAGTATGCTACACTTGCCACTTTAGCGGGTTGAAATACATATTAGGCTATATACTTCCTGCCGAACTGCGCGATCCGATCGGCGTATTAATTTCTATGAAATCAAATTACTATAGTGACGCGAAAGTGACTGGGGAGCAGACTGGTGTGACGCCACAGGGAAGTGACAGCAAAGTTCCGCGAGAGCGACTCCAGTTATCACATGGAGAAATCTGCTTTGAATCGCTCTCGCGGTACTTTGACATCACCAAGAGGTCTGCTTAGCGCCAAATGAAGTCGAACCTGCAGTGTAGCTGCTCACGCGACACTGAGAAGTGAACGAGTGCTGCAACATAAAATCCATAGAGCTTACAACGCACATGTGAGTACAACATTTAAATTATCAGTCCAGTTTATTACTTTATCTGGAGGTAAGGCTCCAAATGCAATAAAATAAGCCCGTGATAATATCCTGATGGTTTTTAGCTGCCTTCAGTTCCTCTGCATGTTTGCTTGTGCTTCACAGTGTTAAACTTTCCTTCTCTGTGTTCATTTATATATCTACGTTCAAGATCATCTTGACAAGATGTATATGATCTTAAACTTCTGTGAGGAAATTCATGTCTGCGTTGATGTTCAGTTTAGACTTGCAAATTTTAGGCTACAGGATGGTCTTGTAATAATAATTAAGTATAAGCCTATTTTCATTTTTAGACAATGCTTATATTATATGCAAAAAAAAATAAGCTTTAATATCAATGACTATGCAAATTATAGTTAATTCATGGTCATCTTAAATGTGTATTAATTAAAAACATATAGTTGTCAGATAATATCTATTGAAAGAGTGAATATTTTTTTCTCCTTTAATGCATGTGTTATCCACGGATTGAAGATTGTAAACAGTTTATTTAATTTTTATTAACAGTTAAGTAACTTTTGTTCCTGAGTTAGATGTTGATTAACACTAAACCAGTCTAAAAATCAGTCCAGTTTCCCCAGCTGTAAACCCATTGGCTCTAAAGTCTTTTTTCCTTATAATAAACTGACATGTTGAGAACACATTCAGTTTATGTGTTCATGAGTACACTTTCAGAATGCTCTAAGTTACATGAATATCTTTACTGTATGCATCTGTGAGTGTGGTGGTGCTTATGAGGTGTCGCGCTAGGACGAGTGAGCATAAGGGTGAGAGGGAAAAATCACAGTATACTCACTACAAAAATCTAGACTACACCACTGTATACATACCATACGTCCATTAATTCAAACACAATTTCTATAAGAGTTTTTGCTATTTAAACAAATCTGAATCTCTGTAAGTGAACATTTTCATTTCAGTGATATAGCCTAGGCTTATACATTTAGTTAAAAATTAATTTGTTACAGTATATATAATTTTTTGGCCCACATTCTCCGCACTTCATGTTTGTTTCGCATATATGTCGTATTGCACGTTTTGTTAAATTGTTTGCTTTTTATTGGTACCATAATGCCTGCTGCTTTTAAATAAGTTATTTAAAATAATACGTTTTATTCGTATGGACATTTGTTATGCAACCCCCTGTGCCTTGTGCAAGACTAATGGTGCTGCCAAAACATAAATCATTTACATGTATTGATCAAATACTGAATTGTTATGAAGCGGTCATCATAAAAATGTCCTCGTTTTACTTAGGCATATATGATGTTTTAGCCCTGGATAGGCTACATGTTTTTTGTAATTTTTGTCTATTACAACTATAAGTGTAGCCCTAGACAAAGCCGTTTCAAAAAACTTATTTTAGGGAGATGTTTTTTGTACTTTAGCCCTTGGTCATGTCCACAAACTTGCTCTCATTATTTACATAAGTGACTGCTTTCCTCTCACTGTCCCACTTTCTTGTGAAGAGTCGCACTGGTAGTTTCTGTCAGGACATATAACTGAGGGAATGAGCACAATTTAGGAATAACTGGACATCTAAAACCCATTTTACTTGAAGGTAAGGTGTGATATTTATTTAGCGCCCTTTAGGGATATACAAACTTTTTTGTATCACTTTATTAAGGTGCGTCTTCGCCTACACTTATTTTCATTATAAACTTACGTAGTCCACTTAATGGATTTTTATCGCAGGTAAGCTTTTAAATGTAAACATCAAACCTTTAAAACTTAAAATAAATCTTATAAAAAAATTTAATTATTCATTTTTTTGTGTGATCTGCTTTCGCCTCAGTAATGTTGATTTTAGCAGCGGGGTTGGGCGAAGAGTCTTTTAAAGTTTTTACGTTTTACTTTGTACAATGTAAAAACAACAACTTGGTTTGGTCAATTTAAGTCTATTTTGAGTTTTGACTTAACATAATTTAAGTTAAACATAAAAAAAAAATGTTGCATTACTCAAAATAAATTTTTTTGCACGATATTAGGTTGAATAATCTCAATATTTTTTTCAAATAATCCTAAACAATATACAATTCTAATATTGTTTTATTGAACTTAAACTTTATTGAAAGCTCGCAAAGATGAATTCCTGGCTCATAAGCGCGCTCGCGCTGATTGTCTACTGTTGCCACGACGCCCTCTCGTGTCCAAAGCGATGCACTTGCCATTTCAGCACCAAAACAACGGAGGTTGTGTGCCCTGACGCCGGCCTATCTCATTTCCCTGGAGAAGGACTACCACGCACCACAACCGCACTGACCATCCAGTTTACAAACCTGAGCGTGCTGACCTCAAAAGATCTGAAAGCCATCCCATTGCTAGAGGAGCTGCACTTGCCTGGCAACAAACTGAGCAGCTTACCCGCAGATCTTCTGATGTACGTTCCTCACCTACACACCATAGACCTCACAGGTGAGTGTGTGTGTGTGTATATTGGAAACCCATCCAGACTGGGTTTCAGTGTGACATGCAAAACGTTTCTAACTCCCATCATCTGTAATGTGCCTAGATAATGAACTGCGTGAGCTTCCTTCACACGTTTTCCATCACGCTCCACTTCTTAACCTGGTGCTAAAAGACAACCGCATCTCCAGTATCCACCCTGACTGGATGCCCAACAACAGCACTCTCTCATGGTTGGACTTGTCAGGAAACCATCTTACGAAATTCCCAATGGCTCAACTCCAGGCATTGAATCACCTCAAGGTTCTGCAAATTTCACAGAATAAACTCGAGGAGCTTCCAGTTGGATGCCTAGACGCCCACCCTGCCCTAGAGAGACTTCATTTGGACCAGAACAAAATTGAATCCCTGGATGTGAAGGCCTTCAGCAACACTGCTAACCTGACTCATATTTTCTTGCAGAAAAACAGACTGGAGAGCCTCCCACCCACTGTTTTCCAGGGGCTCCAACGCTTGGAGTTTGTAGACCTCCAAGACAACAGGCTAAACTCTATTCTTCCTGGCACGTTAGATATTAATACCAGCTGGGTGGAGTTGACCTTAAACCCCTGGCATTGTGACGCTAAAATAGAGTACCTGTGGAAGAAACTCACTATGGAAACCCTACAGTCTGAGCCAAAATGTGCTTCACCTGAGAGCCTGAAAGATCGGGTCATCGCAACACTTAAACGCAAAGAAATGGGCCTGCCAGAGTAAAAAACACTAGTTCAGATGAGGAAGAAAATGTGTTTAAGAGAGCAATAGTAACTAGTAAATATGAGTAAGGAGACTTTCCTTAATGTAAACATTATGGTAGTATCTATCTAGTGCAAATTAAAAATCGATTTTTATTTCTTCGTACGTACAGAAATGTAATAGAAATGGCCATGAAGATCTTTTCTGAAATCTTAAAATGTACACTTTTTAAAAAGTATAATTGTTCATATTTCATTTTAATAGCATGCTTGGTTGTAAATGACTGATTGAACTAAGATCTTGTAATGCACTAAACCGGACAACTACAGCCAATTTAATACGTTTAGACTACTCCTATATACTAATCATGATCTGACACTAAAGCTCTCTGGCATGTCAATAAATTACAGATAATAAAAGACAGACCACACAGCATTTTTTCCATTTTATTTGAAATGATTTAACACAGGGGAAACAGAGCATTATGTTTGTGAAGATATAAAAGGTTTTACCAAAAAACAACCCACAAAATGGCATGTCACGTATTCATGACCATACTAGGCTCAAGCATTCGTCTAACTCTATATCTCACCACACAAAGGCATCTCATCATTTTATAAATAAGCCTCTTATCATAGCATAGTATTCAGTCATAAATATCAAGGGGCTTTTATGACATAAGTTTGTTACAAAAACAAATATAAACTTTATCAAAGCAATTACAAAAACTGAGCAAGAAATGCAAAAAAAAAAAACCCTGAAGTAAATAATATTGGCAAAAAAAGCAATGGGCACAAACCAAAAAAATAATAAAATCTGAAGCAATTACAGAATTATAAATTATAGGCACTCATTGAAAAAACGAACTTGCGCGGTCTCGATAGTGTGCTTATGTGCAGCATGATGTCATCACTATATGCGGTAATGCCAATCATACAGTGGTAAGCGCCATTTCATTTCTTGGCCATCTATCGGTTACACTCAGAGAATAACAAATGACATGACCAGGAATTTTCCTAAATTAACAGCACATAACCACTACACTTCACCCGCACAAATCTTTTTACGACCCCTGCCACTGAGACATTAACACTGGGACTGATGAATCAACTGATGAATTACCGATCAACAAGTTTGACGAAACAACAGTGTACCCAATTAAATTTAAAGTCTCAGACTTTTATATTCAGTGAATCACTCAATTTCCATTTAGGAAATACAAATACATATCGGGACATTTTCCCGCTCTGTCTCATGACCGATTTCTTTCAAAATCAGAAAAAAGGCTGATTTGTGCTTGCACAATTGTTCACAAACTCTAATATGCTTCCAATATTGTTCAGACAAAAATGCTTTGGAAACGTAGCTTTGCAGTTGAGGTTGACATTCAGAAAGAAAAAAAGCTGAGAAAATTATAATAATTAGGCATTAGATCGATATATATTTAGATTTATAAAAAACAAATACTGTTTGGATATTCTTTGAAAGAAATATGTTAAATAATGGTTTCAAATAAATAACAGACCACACAGATATGAAAGACATTCGGACTAAATGCAACTGCCACGGCATTGACTCTTTCCCATGTGAATTTCAGCAGCCAAAGAATTTAACTGCCACTAAGAGAAAATAAGCTTTTCGGCTCATTTCTTGTGTGGTGGGTTGGGGATTTGCAAGCGTGATTGTGTATTCTTTTGCTGTTTGCTAGGTGAGGGCGCCTCCAAGTGGCTAAATCCCAGTCTGATTCTTTGGCGTCCTGTGATGTCCAGCCTGCCTTCCGCATCAAGTCATTATAATCTGTTTGGAAGAATGAGTCTCTTATTTGCGTTGTATCTTCATAAAGTGCCAGGTTGTACTACTGTTTGTGCTGCTGGTTCTGGGCATGCTCAGTAGCAGCCCTCTCTCCAGCTCTCGTCTCTGATACCACTGTATGTCCTTGGAGCTGGCAGAGACCTGTGGAGCACAGCCAGTCAGTATACAGCACATCTCGCACACTTTATGGGAGGTTTATAATAAAGCGTGCTCACATTATCATTACCTGCGCACAGGCTGGACCAGTTTGCTCCGGGGAACCGGTAAACCTCCACCAGCACTGGGGCGTGGCAGACCGCTGCGGGGTGGGGCTATAGAGCGTGTGGGCGTGGCTGTGCCTGAACCATGATTAGACATGACCTTCATAGGCTGCCGTAGGGCCAGAGGAGACGGGGCAGCAGGAGTCCTTAACTTACTGGAAGAGGGCACTGTAGAGCAGAGATGAGAATAAATGAGCAAAGATTTAAGGAAATAAATTGAATTTAAGGTGAGGTGAGAGATGCAATATTATTATATGAACAGAGACTATAGGCATATCTTGTTATGGACTGAATAAATAACCCATAAGTGCTTTTATTCAGTAACTTTGCATCTGTCTGAGTAACACCTGATACAAGCCATTCAAGAGATCAAAGTCATGGTTAATGGAAATAGGGTACATATTTTCAACAAAAATGTGTATATTGAATATATATATAGCACATAAAAAAGTCAGGATGCAAAACCTGAAAACCAAATCGGCTCTATTTCATAGGAATTTTATACCCATGTTTATATTCATTTTATCCAATAATGAAATAAACACAGCAGAACTTTACATCTATGAATAATTCACATTCACGACCACAACAAAATGTCTACTTGCACTTGCATGATGACATTGCATGAACACAAAGCTAGTACACAATAATTAGTTATTATATAAATAAATGAATGAATGAATGAATGAATAGATGGATGGATTAAAACAGCCTTGATGAACTTGATGTCGTGTTTACAGATATTTTCCACAAAAAAGTCAAATACGGAGCCCTGCTTGCAAAAATGAGGGAAATATAAAAATCACAGTACAGACGGATCACTATTCACACATACACTTGCACAACATTTAATATATCACAGCAGTGAAATATCTGCATCCGTGGATACTCACTGAAATCTGCTTCCTCTCCAAAGCAACACGAGAGAGGAACTGGATGAGAGATGGAAAAGAGAGATTGGGTTTGCATGCGCTCATCGTGCTGATCGATTCACAGTCCACAATCTGACGAACAGCTCAATACCATCAAACATTTCTTAAAGAGTGCAACTGACCGACGTTACTTAAAGGAACAGTGCATCCAAAAATGAAAACTTAAAGGGATAGTTCATCCAAAAATGAAAATTCTGTCATCATTTACTCACTCTCATTTGTTACAAACCCGTATACATTTCTTTGTTCTGATAATCACGAATGAAGATATTTTGAGGAATGTTTCTAACCAAAACCATTCGTGATAACAGAATTTTCATTTTCGGGTGAACTATCCCTTTAAGGAATAGAAGGGCAGATATTTCAAGATCCTCTTTTTCATAGAACAACAAACAGTTCATAGTAAACATGCTGTTTTTGAGTAGCTTAAAAAAATCATGTTGTGCTCCACTGAAAATAATAAGCATGCAGGTTTAGAAATGCAATATTTGCTTGTTTAAATTAGTGCTGGTCAAAGATTCATCGTGATTAATTGCATACAAAATAAAAGTGATTTTTTTGCATAATATATGTGTCTGTGCTGTGTGTAATTATTATGTATATATAAATACACACACATTCATGTATTGATGCATTTCTAGTTGAGGGCGCCTCCAAGTGGCTAAATCCCAGTCTGGATGTCCTGTGATGTACAATTCATGCATTTAAGAAACATTTATTTGTGTATATATATATTTATTTATATTTTTACATATTATATATTAACAATAAAAATGGATATACAAATAAAAATGTTCTGAAATGTATATATGTATGTGTGTTTAAATATACATAATAATTACACACAGTACAGACACATATATTATGCAAAAAAAATAACTTTTATTTTGTATGCGATTAATCTTTGCCCAGCACTAAAATCTATGACAACCAGGTTTGTTTAATTTTGGTCATAAAATGACTTTCAAGAACAAATAAGTATGTGGATGATGTGGAGCAGCATATACACAAGACACATGGCAACATCAGTCACTATACCAGTGCTTTTTAATCCTGGAAAACACTGACCTATACAATATTGCAAAGAGACCAAAGACAGGTGAACAATCCACGCTTATCAACCGATACAACACTCAACCATATAGTTCATGACAGATTTAAGAGTTACAGTGGCAGGGAAACAGCCCTTGGTCATTACTTAAAGGCGGGGTGCATGAACTCTGAAAGCCAATGTTGACATTTGAAATCACCTAAACAAACACGCCTCTACCCCAATAGAATCTGGATCTTCTTTTGATAGACCCGACCCACAAATACCAACCCAGGCAACGATGTCGGTTAGTAGACACGCACCTTACTGCAAGTGTGTTTTGGTACTCGGCCCGACATGTTTTTAAAAAATCATGCACCCCGCCTTTAAAAAATAATTTTGTTTATCAAAATGTTAAGCATATTGGTCAACCCCTAGTGGTAAAGGGTCACGTGCTGCGTTTTCATTTGTCTTTGATGTGTTAAAAGCTGTTTGTGCATATAGACGATCCAGAAAGTCTTAAACCCAAAAAGATATTCTCTTTAAAAGTTAAGACTTATCCACACCTTCTTAAAACGTCTCATTCAAACACGCCCTCACATTTTTTTGTTACTGTGTGGAAAGATGTGCATAACACCGCCCAAATGTATATGCAAAGAAAGAAGGTTTAAATTTTATTCTTGCTGTAGTGTTGTTGCTGCCGCCGCCATGTTGTGGAGCTTTGGGAACTAAAAATCCAAATATGATAAGAGGCGTAAGGATTTCTTTCACACACTTGAGGTATTTGGCCAATCACAACACATTTAATAACTAGCCAATCGTGCCGCACTTTTTAGAAATGATGAGCTTTGTAAAAATCAGTGCGTTTCAGAAAGGCAGGACACGGAGGAGTTTTTAACCTTAAACCGCATTTGCATTACACCAAATACACAAAATAATGTTCTTTTTAGCAATGTCATATGACCGCTTTAAAAAATGTGCTATATAATAATAAAGCGAAAGAAAAAAGATATGTATTTTAATTATATGGAAAAGAGGAACATGAACATCCGACCTAAGATCTTCATAGATCTACAGGAGAGAGAAAGGTATTTTGGACCAACATGAGGGTGAGTAAATTGTGTAATCTCCTAAATGTCCAATGAACAAATTTAGATATCAGCATGCTTAACCCCAGTCCAAATCCTCCATAATCCTCAGTTCTCATACGGTTAACCTGCCAGCAACTAGTGTCAGCCTTTTATAACCGTGCATGTGTTCACAGACAGCTTCACTATTTTTATTCGCCTCAGTTTTACTACCAAAACTGGCACAGAATGGCACCTGTCTGTCTACTGCACCAGTGTCACAAGAGATGCAATGAAGGATTTGCTTACAAAAGCACTTTCTGCCAAAACGCAGCAATGGGAAGTGCTGTATAATATAGTAACAAAGTTAAGTCAGTAGTGATTCACTTCCACAATTCAGGCCAGACCACTTTCAGTAAAAATGTCATTTATCTTCTCCATACAGAAACTGATTTTTAACAAAAACCAACCACAATGTTGTAAAATTATTATTAGATACTTCTGCAGATCAGTCCTGCATACTTCTGCAAAACATGCAGTTCACATGAAACATAACCCTACTTCTCTTTTAAACAGACACACGTGTGTCCCCTTTTTGTGTTACTCAAGTCTCAAGATAAGACCCCAGTTCATAGAGACTTTATAATACTTTGGCTGTGATTGGCTATGTCCTGGTAACCCGCTCAGTGAATTACCTCGTAGAGACGTCGGGCTCTGGAGTCTCTCTTTTGGTTTCGGAGACGAGCGGGCAGGCGCTGAGAGCCTTTGGTGCGATGCTGAGATAAGACAAACAGAAATTATGTTTGTGATTTGGGCAAATCTGCTCTCAGCTGCCCACATCCACCTGTAGGCCACCAACACTTACGGTCACCTTTACCCAGAACTGATCCAGAATCAGAATTAACTTAAGAGTTTCAAGAATGCCAGGGAAAAGACAGCCAGCCAGAGATTAATTTTATTAAAGGCAGTGATCCTTCAGCCATTCAGTAAATTCAACGTGCATGGGTAAGACATAACAGCACTTCTAACCAGCAGCCACCAGAGGGCGTCAAATCCAAGAGAAAAAATTAGATCCCAGCGTAAAGGGAAGGCAGGAGGCAGCACAGAGTTGATCTATCTACAGTAAATACATCCAAACAACCAGGCAGGACCTCAGCCAAAGACGCAAGGTGTGAGAAAGAGTCGGGATAGAAGAATGAGGAGGAGCATGCTGAGCAGAAAGGACGGAAATAAAACAAGACCCTCCATGTTATCAGGGGTGGGATGAGAAGCCCGCATCCTTCAATTCTGAAATGACGATCATCTTTATGCAGTGTCTCATTGCAATTGCCGTTTAAGATATTAATGCGGTTTACACTTGGGCACGGAAATGCACGATATTGTAATTAAATATAGATATAACAAAGAATTAAAGGAAAGTAACTCCACCCTCTACACAGATTTCATGGGATGATGTGACCATTGACTGCCCTTATTTACTTTTCAATGATTCACTCTCCTGGCATGAAATTGTCTTTCTTCCATGGGCATTACAGTATTAAGTTCTTAAGTTTTGGAAACATTTGGGTTTCAAATGTGCTCGAAATGATGTCACGGACACGGAGTGAAGACTTAGCTCATGAATACTAAATAGATTATCTACAAATAATTTACCATGCACTTCAGTGGATGCATGGCAGGTGTGTGAAGGTGTTTTGCGTTTCGTTTTTTCCATTGCTTTGGACAGTCAGGCTTTAAGAGGTAATGCTAAGATGCTAATAAAAATGTGATTATGGAAGACTGTCAAGAGATTAAAGAGTCCTATCCAGCAAGCAAAGACACCACAGGGGAAGTAAAAGAGTCAAAATGTGTGTCAAAAGCACAGAATATGAAACCAGATCCCTCTCTATACAGCTTTTATATCAAACATCACATAAATGTCATTAACTTTTTTGTGTGGTGTATGTTTATGATCTTAAAGAGGCAGGGACATACAGTACTGTGCAAAAGTCTTAGGTAACCACCACCACCACCAGACTTGTTGTTTTGGAAGTTTTAATGTCCATACATATTTATTTTTCAATCTATTTTATTACGATACAAACAGAAAAAACAGTCTGTGTTTAGTGTGACCTCTCTTGGCATTAAACACATCTTGAGCGTTTTTGAGCAGAATGAAGTAAAAAAAAACGTATTTCTTTAGAATTAGAAATTAGGATTTAATTTTCCTGCAGTTTCCTGCTATTGCTCAAATGAAAGGGGAGTTTACCCTTAAAACTTGACAGATCAGTTCACATTTTTATACAGTTAAATACTATATACACAGTTCCTGGATTTTCTGGATGTATTCTATTAAAGAGACTGAGAAACAATTATACATGATCACTATAGCATTGCAAAAACAATCAATCTAATTCTGGCATGGTGGCTTAAGACTTTTGCACAGTACTGTAGTGTAAGAATGTGTGTCTGTCAATTTTCTCAAATACTACCGTATTGTCCCAAATATAAGACGACCCCCCTCCTGTTAATAAAATGCTTTTTGAAGAACAACTCTTGTCTTTTATAAAGAAAATGGTTTAATTTGACAATACTTTAAGTCAAAGTGGACCAGTTTGGTTCCCCACATTCTTTAATACTTTTCATATAGCATACAGTACCATATGAAGAGCTCTTTTCCAAAACGCTATAAATCCATTTCAATAGTTTTCAGAAAAAGTACATTTTTTACCTAGACCCACACATTTTGTGAATATTCAATTTATGCTGTTATAATGGATTTTTTGCTCAATCTAAACATGTTGAATAATGATTATTAAATCAAACAACAATATTGTTGATTATAAATTCAAAGTTAATTTAATTTTTTTCAAAACGCTATAAATCCATATATTTTTCCCATAAATGTATGTTTTTTCTTTAAAAAACAAAACAAAACAAATAACAGAATATGCAACATGTACTCAGGGACTCTTCATACTATAAATGAATAAGTAAATTATTCAGATTGTGATATACATTGGAGCCAGTATGAAATAAACAGAATTACACATAACTAACTTGCTATTACTCCCTCCACCATTTCAGTTTTCTCCTTAGCAGGGCATTAGGAACCCCTTTTGCTTGATATATTTTCTCTCTCTCTCTCTCTCTCTCTCTCTCTCTCTCTCTCTCTCACGCTCTCTCTCTCTCTCTCCCTCTCTCTCTCTCTCTCTCTCTCTCGCTCTCTCTCTCTCTCTCTCTCTCTCACACACACAGTTATATTAACCTCACACGCACACACAGCGAGCTCCCCTCGATCTGCTCTCAATGACATACCATGTAACAACGCGCTCATAATGTCCAATCCAAAAAGCAAAACTTTACAGATGTCCCTGCATTGTTCACTACCCACATTTTGTACTTTTGCACGACATTGGTCAATGTATCAAACGCCAGTGTGTCTATCAGCAGGCTATCGAGCTATTCAGTACTTTTCATGTTACGTTAGCAGGCTTCTTCACAGGAAAAAAACTTTATTGCAAACGTACAAAACGGTATTAAACGAGCCAGTTCTGAAACGAAAGTTGTACATACCAAACACTTTGATGAAGATCGCCTTGCAAACGGGTACCTTCTCCGGGTGATGTATTAACATGACATTAATCCTCATTTGAGTAATGAATGAACATAAACAAACATCTGTTCAGAGCGCCGCCATTGGATTGCGTCAAACGCTCATCGAGTTCTGATTGGTCGAGAGGATAAATCGCGTTTAGGCTAAAAATAGGCTCGGCGCTTATCGCGTTTTGGAAAAGAACGGCATCTTGTACCTACATTTTAACAAGGAAATGTAATGATTTGACATAAAACATTCATGGAGCAGTGAATAGGTTCAGTACACAGCCAAATGACCTGACAAACTCATTTTTTTAAAAAATGGCGTTTATCGCGTTTTGGAAAAGAGCTCTTCATATATAACCAGCAGTCCATCTGAAATGAATAAAAATTAGCCAAGCTGTTCATCTCATTGTGAAAAAACACATAGCCTATTAATATTTCATTAACAGTAGAAGTCTGCCTTAATGTAAACTAGAGCTGCACGATGTGAGGAAAAGTTACGATGTGCGATGACATTGTTTAATGTTGCGATGACGATGTGAGTTGCGATAACTATTTTATATTTTTTCATGTTTTAGGGGCCATTCACATGTCGCGCCTAAAAACGCGTGGAAAACGCTAGACACGTAGGTTATTGTCACATGATCTGCACGCTGCGCTTGTGTCATTCTGAAAAGTTAAAATGTTTTTGAAATACCTGGAAAAAACGAGCGCGTCGCACCACGTGCGAGTCGCGACCGCTGCGCTTCCACAGCGTACATACATTTGAAATAATGAACTTGAGCGCGCAATAGACGCAATATGTGAATCACCGCTTCCACAGTACCCGTGTTTGCGCCGTCATCTCTCCTAAATCCAAAATAATTTCATGATATAGCTGAAGTGCTGTTCCTTTTCACCACAAGGTCTTCGTCTGACAACACATTTTCCTCACTCTTCTCTCCTTCCTCCGCCATCGTTTTTGCTAACAGGCACAGCGTCGCAACTGACACCTGACAAATCAATCTGAGCATAGCTGACTTGGGGGTTCCCCTGATTGGCCTAATAGCATGAACGCGCAAACCATGTCTTCAGGACTAAACGTGATAGGTCAAACGTTTATTACATGCGCTTACCGTTTTCCCTTCATTCATCGCGTCAAGGCTGTCTGTTGCGATGTGTTCATTGCGTGAGTTCATATCGCAATGACGATGAAAATTCGATGTATCGTTCAGCCCTAATGTAAACGACTGTAGTTTATTAGGTTGCCTTAGTCTTAGTGTTTATGTGTATTTGGCGCCACCTACCACACTTTTGCGGATGTACAGTATGATGTAATCGTCGTGAGCTCAAATATAAGATAGCATTGTTCATTAAGAGGCATTTTTGTGCAAAAATTTCTTATATTCAGGACAATACCGTATGGTAATATATGTGTGGATCTGCTGTGCATATGCATGTTCATTGGTTTATTTAATGGATGCATGTATGTGAATGAGAATACTCACTGATGAACTGACTTGTGTGTGTGTTTGTACACTCACTGGCAGACTGACTCTGATGTCTGGGTGATCCTCCATTTGGCACTTGCAGATTTGACTCACAGCTCCTGCTGTTTTTGACCGGCTCCGCAGTCGGCCCGGAGCCGGATCGCGTGAGGTTCGGGAGACTACGCCTCAATTTTTCTGCATTGAGAAACCCATCAATGAATCATTTTATTTCTAAATCTAAAATCATGTCTCGTACATCCTAAAAGTATGGCTACCTTCATTCTTAAGTGCGTTGGTCTGGGTGTCATGGCCCTGCAGAGAATGTCGAGGCTGTTGCAGGCGACTCATGATTGGTTGAGGAGAGGCACGGCTGTACTCTAACGAGCGGGCGGGCGAGCGGGAACGGGGCGAGTTTCTGGGAGAGGCGCGGGGGGAGTTTCGAGGGGAGGGGCTGAAGCGGTTGATGGGCGTGTGGTAGGAGTGGTGGACGGCCTCCTCGTCGTCATCCAGGCTCTGGGCGTCCAGCTCTTGGTCGCTCAGAGTTCCGCGTCGTAACGACTGACACGATGAACCGGAGCTACGTCGAGAAGCCGTTGCAGCGTATTCTTGCCTTAAACCTAGAGAGGAAAAACAGATCCTTAGAATGGAGGCTATAATAGACTCGGGCTATAAAGGCACTCTAGATAGAAAAATAACATCACTTACTCTCTTCCTGCATGCGGGCGAGTATCTGCACGTCTGTGACATCATTTAGTTTGTATGTGGTCGATGAACCGACAGAGTCTTCGTCCATCTCTGATGTGCTCAACTCACTGTCTATTGAGGATTGTGGGCTTACCGCCTGTGTATTTCTGTCCGTCGAACCACGTTGGTGACCTACACACACAAACATGAACACACAACAAAGAAATTAATAAAATGTCTAAACGCTATAATGTAATGACGACATTTTGTCATTTTTGGATGAACTATCCCTTTTAAAGTGTGCTTAAACATCACATTCTTGGATTTTCATAGACTACCTAGGGATGGTCTTGCTTTAAGTTTTATCACACACTGGCAAAAACAAATTGATTAATTAATAAAAATTATAACATAGGTCTTTACCTGCGCTGCCGGGCAAAACCAACTGCTTGACAATGGGGACTCTAGATGGCGTGGAGAATGGGGAGTTAAAGCCACTGCTGTATGGACTGTTTGCTGCGTTTGTGCTGTACGGGCTTCCGTAGTTCACTTGAGGACTGTAGGAACTGTTGTACAGACTCCTCCGCTTATTTTCTAATCAAGAGAGAAGCAAAAACAATGTAAGTGAATGTTATGATGCTAATTATACAGAAAAAAATCCTCAAATGAAGAATAATACAGGTCACTCATTTCGACATAAACCAACAAAGGGTTAATAACCATCAATACCATCATAAATGCCTTTTAAAGCATGCATTTTTATGTATGCGTACACAATAGGGTTTATATGGAGTCTATATAAGCATATGGCACTGCCAACTCTAATACAGAGCATCATTCTGAGGCTTGGTAAAGTGCAGTCCGTTACAGACAATGTGGTCTATTCAGACTAAGAGTACAAAGCTTCATACACACACACAGAACAGCTTTACTCAACAGTCATTTAAGTGGATGGCAATGCCATTAACGTCCTGTTATTTCTCTCACACATAGGCTCAATGCAGCCATTGAGTCTCTGTTGAAGCTGCTGATTCAGTAATACAGTCAGGATGCAGTAGTGATGCTCATAGGCTGTTAAAGGGATACTCCAGCCAAATATCAAAATGACCCCATGATTTACTCACTCTCAAGGAATCTGAGATACACATGTCCATCATCTTTCTGACAAACACATTTGGAGTTATTTTAGTAGATGTCTGTGCTATTCAACACTTGGTGGAAAACAGGGAATAACTAATGACTTTCAACCCCACAGAAATTTCGGTGCACCACTAATCCCAATATATCGCCTCGCTCCGCAGCACCGTAACCCATGTACTGTGCCGTGAGACATATGGTATAGCAAGATTCTTGAAGTTTTTAAACAATTATTATTTATTGAAAACCCTAATTTACAGAAATAAATGGAGGAGCTCAGATGCAAAGCATTTTACATATCAGGATCTGTGGGAATTGAACCCACAACATTTGTGCTTGTAAAACAATACTTCACCAGATAAGGCACACTCACCCATCCCAACTGTGTGTGTGTAGCTGGATACTCTAGAGGTCATTACAGCACATTTCCCCTGAACTCCTACTCTTCCTTCCATCTTTCCACCCACCCCCCTTCTCTCGCTTTCTCTCCTATGTAATGACTCTCTTCCTCTATACTCCTGCCATCACTCAGTGTGTGCTTAATTCAGGGAGAACAACAACAACATCATCATGCCCTCTGCACCCACTTCCCTACAGATCAACCACTGAACTGTGTTAACACAGTGCTTACATGATACATGCACACTGCTTGAGAAATTGGAGACAAAAACCGCTACAAGACTGTGCGTGCACACAGCTGCGTGACTTATGAGTTCAAAGGTTTTGTTGATGGGGCAGTACTTAATAATAGCCAGTATTATTTGTGCTAAGGCCACAGTTAGTTTAACAAAATTTTTCTGTGATCACCGTTTTTAAGGTATGAACTGTGTTTACAGAAAATGAATTAAATCATGTAATTGAATTCATGTTTACATTTCAATTACATATTTTTGAAAGAATATTATAATTTAAAAGGCTTTATTTTTACCTGGCATAAACGTTGTATGTTGCTTAAAAATAAAAAATGTATTGTGTCCAGTTGAAAAGTTGATGGTTTATTTATATACAGACATTTGAAAATTGAACACATATTTTGCTTACGGTTTTCATACCGGCCCATGCCTAATCGCCAAAAGCCTTAAGTACAGCGGTCCATTTGTGCTCATTTCTGTGGGTTTCGGCATTATGTGGACCAAATACAGTGGTCATTAAGAGATTTTAAAATTGACATGTTGACATGTCCATTAGCTATTAGGTTTGGATTTTTTACTATAACAACATAACTCCCATAATTATTTTTTATTTACATTATATTATTTAGTTTTGGATGTTTAGAATTTACCATGCAGCTGTTTCACAGAAAGTTATAAAACATTTCAAAACTTCAATGTAAAGTCTATTAATCATTAATAATAACCGGAAATTACAATATCAAGGTGAACAATCGACAAATTGATTATAAGAGAATGTGCGCTAAACTCTGAATGAGAGCACTGATGTGAGACCAGTTCTTTCATACTATAATATAAACAATATGATAAAAGAAACTTATCAAAGGAACACTTGTGCTATAGAGCTCTTAAGATCAAAATGTCTTTTTTATAGGCAAGGCAAGGCAGGGCAGGGCAAGTTTATTTGTATTTCAGGTCATTCAAAGTGCTTTACATAGAAATGAGAAAACCATTTATAAAGTAAAAAACATGTAAAAATAAGAGACATACAATAAATTCACAATAAAAAATAAGTAACTAAGTATTTAAAATAACAACAAAAAAGTGATTTTAATAAAACAGTGTTAAAAAGAACAGTGCCTGTGAGCAGAGAGGTACTGAGATCAGTCTCTAAACAGTTAAAAACCTTTTTGATAAAAGTTTAAGGGAAGCGTATCAAGGCTGCAAGTTGATGCTTTAAGATGTTGTACAGTTTCTTCCAAGGTTTTTAAATCAATTATGTCAAATTTTGAGAAAATGAATGATTTCTGAGGTTGTTGTAATGAGATCTGACTGACCACAGTACAATATGAAGCCGTATTGATCGCCATTCTGATATTACTGATCTTCTCAGAGAAAAGGTTGCAAACTCATTGTATTTGTTGTCAGAGAGCATTTCAAGAGGAACTTGATTTGGGGGGTTTGTTAGTCCCTCTACAGTAACAAAAAGAGTGCTAGTGTTGTTTATGTTGTTGTTTATAATGTTTGAAAAGAAGGTCTGTCTAGCTGTGCCTAGTTCTACATTGAAAGCACGAAGACTGTCCTTATAGATGCTATAATGTACTTCAAGTTTTGTTTTCCGCCACATACGTTCAGCTTTTCTGCATGTTCTTTTCATGCTCTGTACTGCTGTTGTGTTTCTCCAGGGTGCTTTACGTCTGCCAGTGATCACCCTGACCTTTACTGGAGCTATATCATCGATAGCATCTTTAACTTTTATGTTAAAGTTTTCAAGGAGAACATCAACAGAGTCTGCCAATATATTTGGCAACATTGATATAGCATTCATAAATACCTCACTGGTGTTCTCATTTATGAACCTTTCTTTGACATAGACAGATCTAGCATCAGTGGCAGGACTGGTCAATAAATCAAAGTAAACACAGAAATGGTCAGATAGTGCTTCATCCTTGTTAACATTGGATGAAATGTTTAGATTCTTGTTAATAAGCAGATCAAGAGTGTGTCCCCGATTGTGTGTAGGACCTTGCACGTGTTGGGTGGGTCAGATCAAAAGTGTTTAAAACATTTATCAGTTCAATCGCAGTATTGTTTTTTGCATTGTCTATATGAATATTGAAATCTCCAGCGATAACAATAGATGGAAATGATCAAACGAAATGCGTAAACAATAAGGATGAATCATAAAAACGGCTTTGCTAATAATATATTTTGTGTTGGTCCTGGTTTTTCTTGTATCACTGCATGTAATTGCTAGCTAAACATGAAACTAACTGGATGTGATGATACAATGTTTCAACAACAGGTTCCCTTTACTTCTTCAGTATAAAAAACCAATGTAAAGATGATCTTTGACCTTCAGCTAATTGACAGTTCCGTGTATGTGTTAAAAACGAAGCCAAGAGGGAGCTCTGTCCTCATTTACTAGGGACTAGACAAAATCAGGATTGACACAAAGAGCCCGGATCAGTGATGTTTAGATGGCTGTAAGCCACTAACACCAGGACATTAGCATCAAGGACATTTAGCATCAAATGCGAAAGCACATCAGATATAACACTTTCTACTTACAGACAAAAGATGTATACGGTTTAAGATTGTTAAATCATAAAATAAAAGGGGCACACATAACCTAAAATCCTAAAACTGATGCTAAGTGTGTCATGCAAGTGTTTTGAAATAGACAAAAATAGGCTCGCCCTTAAAAACTAGCCTGAAGTGTATCTCGCATTTGTGCATCAAGTCTAGTCCACATGACTGCTTATTCTAGCCGAAAACCACTCACTTAGACAGAGAAAAGATTGACAGATTATAATTCGTTACATTTCTATAGCGCTTTACATATGTAAGCAGAATTTTTTTCTCAACCACCACCAATGTGCAGCATCCACTTGGATGATGCATCAGAAACTGTTGATACTGATGTAACAGACCTGCATAGAAGACAGTAGTAGTTCATTCATGGCCAAGATAACACAAAGATATCAATGGAACATGTGTGTAGGCTTTGTTGTCCGAATTTCCAAAAGTAAAATGTTTTGGCTTAAAGTGAAATATACAGTGCTCGGTAACATCTTGCGTCTTTCTACTGCCTCAAACCAAATGATTTGATGCATGAACCTTTGCTAAAATGCATTCAGCAAGATTGCTCTAAAGCTCTCAAAGTAGATGCTAATCAGATAACCAAATATACATTAGACAAATAAACTATTACATTAACAGAGCATCTATCCCATCAGTGGTTATCAACCTGGGGTCCGCAAAGGGGGGCACGGATCTAATATGCTTTGAGGTCAAATAAAGATGCATACAGTATATATACTGAGCTCCCCAACCCTATATAGGTTTGGGGGGCACAACTGTTGTTTACGTGGGGGCTGACCCAAGGAAAAACATTGGGAACCACTGCCTCATAGGGGCTTTTTGCACCTGGTCACTTCATGTGTTTTCTCTGATCGTAAAAAGACTATCCGATCGTAAAAAGACCAGGTGTAAATACCCTCTGAAACGGTTTTGAGACGGATTTAAATCCGATCGCTCAAACCACTTCAGGAGGGGGTCTGGGATGCATTTTAGATGAAACTGGACAAGTGTAAATACATCTGGTTGATGAAACCACATGTCAGCGCATAACTCCTCCCAAACGTAAGCACGCTACCCGGAAGTAAGCTGGCAAAGAGGCAAACAAACAAAGACGACACGCTCGTTGCTTTATAGAGCGACGACTGAGGGTAAAAAGCTTCCTAGAATCAATAAAAGGGTCCAATGACAAACTCAAATGATATTAAACAAAGAAATAAAACTTTGAAAGAGAGTTTTGTGAACCCTTTCCCCATCATGATTGACCTCTACGTTAAATCATCGCGCCATCACTCTCCTGCTGCTCTGTACTGCTCCAGTTCATGCCGAGCAAGGAGATGTGCATCCCCTACCCAACATACAGTACAACATACAGTAAGTACTGCCTTTTGTTGCATAAACATTGTCTTGCATTTTTTTAAGGCAGAGTAATGAATAGTGTATTTGCATTTTGCGCGAAAGTAAAAGACCGAAATGATATACATTTTGCCAAAAGGCATTTATATGGCTAAATGTAAATGTAAGGGTTTTAACAAATCAAATAGCTATCTGATCAGAGAAAACACATGAAGTGACTAGATGTAAAAAGGCCCATAGGCTTGGCCTTGTTTTCAAGTGATCCTTTGTAGCAAATTACTCTGGTTTTACAGAACTGAAAGCGAAAATACTGAAACAGTTTTAAATGAAGTCTAATAAGACAGCAGGGCTTATTACAGGCCCGAATAAAGCTTGGCTTAAATGTCTGCAAACCTCTGCCTGTCAAGCACAACCCAGTTTTCTTCAGCACAGTGAACATGAGGCTGCGCATCAGCCCATATGAAAGTTGTTTTTGGAGAGCAATAAAAAGTCACCAGAGCAACACGGACTGTTTAAGGACAAACACAGACTGCAAACTACAGAAGAAAGACTTGAGCGTAGTGCAATAACTGAAGAGAGACGCAGTGAGAGAGAGAGAGAACAGCTCATGAATAACGCCAACAGCTGAGTGCTATAGAGACCACAGACAATAAAGAGACTGGGGGTGGATGGAAGAGTAAGAACGACTGAAGGATTCATCAAGAGTGATGTTGAAAGTGAGCAAGATATGACTGATCTATAAAAGAGTGAACACTGAGACAGAAGGAGGGAAAAAGAAAAATGATTGAAAAAGTGAGTTCCAATGTCAAACATGTTGCTATACTGGCATGCAGGGGCAAGCTGGAGGCTGAAGAGAGAGGGCGATAGAGAGATCTATTTATTATGCCATTTCAATCTTATGAGAAAAATAAGGAAAGACAGATGACTATGCTGAAAGTAAATCTCAGCACTACACAACCTATACGAGTCTTTACGGAGCGCTGAACCTGCTGAAATCACTGCATAATACTGTACTAGAAAATAAACAAACTCAACACTGTGTCCTCTGAGGGCTCAGTACTTTTCTTTAAACCAATGAAGGAAAAATCTCATGTGTTATATCTGTTAATAATTTTAATAGTCATTATTCTTAGCTCTGCTCAATATTTTGCTTAATGCATATATGCAACATTTCCAATACATTCAGGTTTTAAAGTTATATATTTTAGGGGTTTTTATGCCTTTGTTTAAAAAAGTATTGTATTAGAGAGTTTACAGGAAAGTGTTGGGTGGAGATAGGGGAGCGGCAAAGGACAGCAGAGACGGGAATCGAACTTGGGTTGCCGTAAGCGCACTTGCGCTATATGTCGACACACTGTCCATGGGGCTATCGGCGGTGACTACATTCAGGTTTAAATTAATCATTTAATTGTAAGTTTAATATTGTGGCTCTATTTTTGAAAACAATTATATGACACACCACCATCAGATTTTTTTTTTTTATTGTCAGTACCCTGTAAAAAGGTCCCAATATGTACCATTTAGGAACTAAAATGCACTCTTTGATACCAAAATATACCTCTGAGGTACTTGAATATATGAATTCTTTAGGTGAAAATGTATACTTTTTGACATGGTAGCGCCCCGTGACAGCTAGGGAATAGAATTTTGTGACCGTATTTTTCAAAATAAAAACTTTAAAGCAACACTATGTAGTTTTTTTTAACCTTTAAATAATGTCTCTAAAATTATTTCAGTTATAGAACAACTTTTAACTGGACAAATTGTACTGTTGCTGCAACCTGAGCAGCCTCCTAGCTGCTACAAGCACATTCTGAAAGTGGCGGTGGAGGGTAGGAAACACAGCCCCGCCCCTCCCCCTGCCTGCAGAAGAGTGTCTGATACTAGGCACTGTTGCCCTTTTCAACCACATGGGGGAGCTGTAAGTCATTTTTACATGGAAACTACATAGTGTTGCTTTAAAATTCATGTCCAAAATGAATGTGGATAAGGAACATTAGGGAGAAAATGGAAAGAATTAAAGGAAACAAAGTCAATGGAACATGTGCTAAAGTCTAATGGAAAAACCTGAATCACTATCTGCCTCAGTTTTTGCCTTTGACCTCATGTCCAGTGAGGTTTGTAACCATGGTAATGAGAACAGCCTCATGCAGGTGTTTGCATTTTTGGGTGAAGTGTGAAGTCCCGGGATGGGTTGCCATGGCTGGACAAACAGACACAGCAAACTGCAGACTACATGAGCAGATTTGCCATCCAAAACCTCATTCACGCAGCACTTTGGTCTGAGAAAACTTCTGTAAAATTGGCTTCTGAGAGGCTTCTGTGTGAACACAAACACGTCCATAAATGTTTTAGGATCGCTCCAATAAAGAGGACCTAGTAACATTGCTGAATATACACGAAAAGCATTTTGTGTGGACAAGACACAGAAACAATGCCGTAAGCGGCGTACCATGAGGACGCAAGTGTCATCGCAAAAATAAGTTATGGTTCAGCTCTTTTGACACAAGGATTTAAACGCAGATCAACAATGACTGCGTTTACATGCAGCCAATAACCCGTTCAAATCCGGAATATTAGCAATAACCCGGTCAGGCACGTCCATGTAAACACCGGCAAAAACCCGAATATGCTCATATTCCTGTTTTTAAAATCCCGAATATTACCCCTGGGTTACCTCTTTTCTAACCCGAAATTTTGGTCATGTAAACGCGCATCGGGATATTCCCATCAAAAGGAACATTGATTTGTGTACTGCGCATGTTCTATTCGCAAGGAATCTTGGTCTTTTGAGTAGAGGAACTTCTTGTATGCGCCAAAAAACCCACAGGGAGTAGAGGTAAGCATGGTGAGAGAGATGCGCCACACTTTTAGAGCGAGGAGGAAACCAATTGCAACAACCGCGTTTTTCACGTTAAATTAATATATAGCTTTTCTTGTTTTTCAAAGCATACATGTATAATAAAGGCCAAATAAATTGTCAATAGTTATGAGAGTAACTTGTGTGAATTTGAATTCAAAATGTAATATGCTATTCATATTTCGTTAAATACTGTGAATGTGTGAAAAAGTTAAAGATGACAGAATAACTGTAGCGTTGTCTGCATCTTGATGCAGTTTCTAAGATTAAAATTACTTTAATTTAACTGATCAACACAAATACAAAGCGGCATATAACTGATTGCTTACCAGCATTAAAACCACTTAAAATAAAAACCTTAGGTTTTTTCTTTGTATACAGCGTCCGCTCCGTGGATAAGGATGTTGCAATAACGCCGGTGGCTTTATTATTAACTGACTCAATACTTATACCTGACATTTAGATATGAAAGTTTATCATCAACAGTACCTGCGTGAAACATTATAAACATTGGTGATCATCTGCCGACTCGACTGTTTCTGCACGTTCTCAGTCCGCTTAATTAACGGCTTTTCGTTCTATTCGCGTGAGGTAAACATTTTTGTTCTGTACCTTTTTACTTGCATGTATTTCTAAATTTTTTCGGCCAAGTAACACTCAGGATATAATGTAAGTTATTATAGATAGCATATAAGCTTGTTCTGAAAGGATGACAATTATAAATATTATCCATCCAGCTTAATTTAGCCAAAATAATGATTTATTCGTTTTCATACTTTATAGATGTTAATTTATCTACTAATATATTATTGAAAATGCCATAAATAAATATTCATTGCCTTCTGTAAGCTATTGCATTCGTTTTGTACATTTACAGGTGCATGAATACTGTCTAATTTTAATTTCTTTAAGACACTGTTGTGTTCTGTATTTACCGATGCTCTGTAAATATGCACTTAAAAAACCTCCTCATAAAAGGAAAGACATGTAACTTAGCTTACCCTGCTTCTACATCGGTGCAGCTTGGTCTGGATTTAAATAATAATTTTATTTTAGTAAATGAAGGCGGTAAAACCGCATTGCGCAATAGTGAGCCACGCAAAATCACCGCATTTACCTTTTAATCACAGTTTACATCGGGATATTGCCAATTCCATGTATACAGTGGTAACTCTCTCTGCTCACGCATGTAAACGGGTTATTCCGAATGTTTCAGAAACCCGAAACCCGACCTTAACCTGACCATAACCCGAATATTTACAGCATGTAAACGTAGTCAATGAAACTGGACTGAAGCAGAGATCAGGGGGCTTGTCACTATCTGCGCTGAAGCTGAGAATCATTCACAAGCATGGCAGAACAGTGCATCACGTTCTCCTTATGATCTTGTCATAAAATGCAACTAAATTAGCAAACTTCAGACGCTGGGGATCTTTACGTTTTTTTATTAATGCACGCACAGATTCGGGAAAATCATTGTCAGTGTGAATGAACCAAAAATCAAATGATTCCGGACAAATCCCGGACACATTTTCCGTGTATTTTCCATTACCTCTGTGTGAAAAGTTGGGTGGAGTGATTTTTACAACTCTGACTGAACTCTCTGCTCCTCACCAGGGGGTTCTCGGGTGCTGCGAGCAAATCACTCTGCCCAAATAGCAGTGCTTCACCTTCTGAAAATATAGTTCCCAGTATGTATACTGTTAAAAGATTGCGGTGTCTCTTATGACCTTGTTTTTTGTACACGGTGTGACTATACAAATCACAACAGATAAATAGGAAAATGTTAGCGTTATGTTGTCACTTATTGGGAGCATTATGCTAGCTGGAGCCATTCACTTCCAGTCTCTTTGCTAAGCTAAGCTAGTGGGGGCTGCGTCAGACAAAGTTACAGCACGCACGGAGATGAGAAAGGTATGACTTATCTAACTCTGGGGATACAGTGAATAAGCTAAATTCCCAAAATGTGGGCTTGTTCCTTTAACTAATCTAGGACTGTCCCTAACAATTATTTTGTTTATTGATATTGATAATAAAGTAATTTGATAATTTTTGGTAAAAAAAATAGACCTAAGTAAGCAATAACCTTTAAAATTATATAATAACAGTGATGCAATTCCTAACTAAATATAATAGTAAACTTTAAAAATTGTTAATATTCATTAATAAGACAGTCTTTATAATGTAGGCAGTCTACGAATGCGACCTCTGAAGGATGCAGCCTTTTGTTTGAGAAACGGCCAGCATTTCATCTCCGCGAGAAATCTTGTGACATAATTTCCTCGTTGCACGAGATTTCGTTACACCCCTACCATTTAATGCATTTAAACAGGTAGCATTCAACTTTCTGTTCACAACCTTCTAAACCCTGATTTGAAATGCTCTATATTGACAACAGAAGTTAAAGGGACTTTTTTTGAAAATATGCTAATTTTCCAGCACCCCTAGAGTTAAACATTTGATTCTTACCGTTTTGGAATCCATTCAGCTGATCTCCGGGTCTGGCGCTAGCACTTTTAGCATAGCTTAGCACAATCCATTGAATCTGATTAGACCATTAGCATCGTGCTCAAAATAACCAAAGAGTTTCGATATTTTTCCTATTTAAAACTTGACTCTTCTATAGTTACTTTGTGTACTAAGACCGAGAAAAAATTAAAGTTGCGATTTCCTAGGCAGATATGGCTAGGAACTATACTCTCATTCTGGCATAATAAACAATGACTTTGCTATCGTAACATGGCTGCATGAGGCGCAATAATATTACGCAGCAGAGTTTAACACTAGGGGAGCTGGAAAATGACCATATTTTGTGGAGTGTCCCTTTAACTATTGACCATATTGAATACTTTATTACACAGAAGCGATCTAGAAGCAGTCTGCTCCCTGGTTTTTGTAACAGTATTCACGTTAAATGTGTGTCTGGTGACAGCTTAAAATGCTTCCAACATGTACTAGATTTTGAAACATAGACTATTAGTCAACAACAACAACAGTTTCTTAAACTCTTATATATTTACTTTATTAAATGGACCATTGCTTCAGAAAAGACTTCTTTATTTCAGAGGAATGACAATAAACCTAGTTTGACTTTAAAAGATCATATAAGATGCTGAATCAGGTTTAAAGTTCAGTAGCCTTTTGTGTGAAACCGCTGATCTATGCAAACACATCTTCTCTTTTACTGTCACACACCTGTACACATCCGCTAACATAGCAACAAACCTTTTTGAAGACAGAAAATAAAAAGCATAAAGAAAAGGAAACACAAATGAGACGGAGAGACACAAAAGCTTTAAAGGTGTGTACACTCGGAAGAAGACTTTCATGCATCTCACATGACTAAACTTGCTCACTTTTCCTCTCGCAAAAACTGCGAATGACTCAGGTAACTTGGAAACCACACCACACATACTCTGCAAAGTCAGCAGCATACCCACCACCAGCAATAAGCTTTACACACTCCTACAGGATTAAACGTGTACAAAACTCTACCAACATCTCAATCAAGTGTCTTCTTCTAATAGTTGTTTAGGAATAAATGTAATGTGAATAATATCATAACTGATTAGTAATAATAACAACAACAATATATGAAACTAGCTCTTCCATGTGAAAGCCTTACATTGTTCCGCCTGCTCCATAATGACATTACAATCCCATTTAAAACAATGACATCATACACTTGTCTGTCTCGCACAACGATGAGCGATTCACACCTGGCACGGTTTCAAAAGTTAACTAAAGGCTGATGCTGCAGAGAACTCAGATACTCAATACTGTACTATTATTACCAGTTAACAAGACAAACTGTTTCAAGCAGGACTTATCTTTGAAAATGACTATAACTCAAAAGGATCTCTCAGAGAGGGACATGATGCAAATCTCAGAATAAAACTGAAGCGCAGTGATTGCGCTTTTTTAAGAGCGACAACCTTTGTCACGTCATTCACTTGCTGAGTGATATTGCATAAATATCAGCTGGGGTTAGAAGTCTCGGTTAGGTAGTCACATGTCAGTATGTTGGCGTGTAGACAGTCAGTGCTCATCTATCCTGAGCTCCTCAATTTAAGACATGTCACATGGGCATACCTCACTAAAACAGTAATAGCCTTTCTGACTACAAATAAGACTGAGGTGATAACTCTGTCCTATAATTAGATAAGAAATGTGTGGACGGACAAACAAACAAACAAAAATACTTTTAAAATTTATTCCTGTGAGCTGCCACACCACATGTTGGAAACACATTCACAGGTCCTGATCCCAAGAACAAAATGGGAATAAGAGAAATCAGAGCCAAAATAAAGCTTAGTGAATGGGTAAAGGGCAAAGTGAAAAAAATAGCAGGTGACTGATAAGGAGGAAAGTGATATCTCAATCTCTAAGGTAAACATTTAGGCATTTTACATTTAATCCAATCAAATGATCAGAAGCTATCAATTAAAAAGAATAAAAAGTGTGTGTGTTAATACCTGACATGGTAAGGTCAAGTCTGTGTATAAGAGAGCGTTTAGCAGACTCCATATCAGGACTTGGATTATCCAGAGCTTGTCTGCACCACACAATGGGACTCAAGGCTTTTTGTAGAGGACTGTTCAATTTTGCCTCATATAACCTGCGAACACACAACCAAGAGGTCAGTCACATGGCATAATAAACACAAACATTTAAACATAAATATTTAATAAAGAAACATGCTGAGTGAGGAAGTTCGAGGATGCTTCGATTAACAGTAGCCTCAAAATAAAAACTGGCCTGCTCCCGAATAAGCCAATGACGTTTTTTATCATCCTCAGGGTGAGGGGTAAACTGCATTCTGTAAACAGATCTTTAATATTGTGCAAGCCGAAGCAGCTTTGCTTAGTCATTGAGACCTGAATTATTAAGGCTATTAAAGCACTGGCACAGCACTGTATTGGTGAGCAGATCAGCTGTGTGTTTACTATATGTTAAATATATAAGAAAAGATAATATCATATGACAACTGGACTGGAAGAAACGGGTATTAGTTAAATAATAATATTGTGGGTCAGCTTGAAATGTCTTATCTGCGTATCTTAACTGGCATGACTGCAAACTTGGCAATAAAAAAAAATCACATTAGCAAATGGAAGGCCAGAAACAAACACCTGTCAGGGTTTAGAAATATCCATTTAAGGGTAAGAAGGTTCAAAAATGCTGGAGAGATGAAGGGAAAGATGGAAAAGAAATGGGAGATGAGGGAATATACAGAAATTTTATGTATTAGTTGTGTTCTCTGCCAGTCGGTTGGCAACTATTGGTCTGGTTTACCTCATGGCAAGTTGGTAACAAGTCATCCAAAGTATTTTTGCAGTCATAATAAAGGAATTTGTAGGCCACACAAACAATCAAAATATATTTGGGTGGATCTAATAGTGTACAGCGAGAGTCACAAAGCACATCGGATTTCGAGAGATGTTTGAATAACTGTGCCCCTTGTCTACTCATGTCAGGGGTTCATTGATTCAACATAATTATAAACACATTATCTTCTAATCTTGTTAACAGATTTGCTAACATATTTTAAAAGAAGTGTGATTAACCTTAGTCCGATCCTAATCATTTGTGTTACCTTAAAGGAACAGTATGTAGGATTGTGGCCAAAACTGGTATTGCAATCACAAAACGTGTGGCTAAAACTGGTACTGCAATCACACAGCTGGTGGCCAATATACCAAACGACAACATAAACATCAGTTGAGGGCTGCAACTCCACTTTTTAAATGACAATATCCTGGCCAGACCGCTGTTGTGAGTGATATAAGTATTTGAAATGAAAATTATTTCTTAATGTCTAGTGACATTTTAGGGCCATTTAATGATTAATTGATATAAATTTCTTACATACTGTTCCTTTAAATAACAGTAAATCAATAAAAAAGGGCACAGAAAACACAATCTTATCTTTTTATCACCATGACTAAGATGATTACATCAATAATGTGTCCTCAATGCTGTATTTAAAGCTGATCGGTTTAGTGTGTGACAAGAACATTTTCTGTCCTATCAACTCCAAGTAAATCTAAAATTAGTTAGTGGTATAACAGGTGTCATTGACTTGCAGGTATCCAGCTGTTGCTTTCCCAGCAATCTGCTTATACTTTGAAACAAACAAGATCTGAGGATCGGATTACACCATTCAATCTCTGTAAATTAATCTGAACCACAAAATTACACAGACACTGATTGAAGCAAACACAAACAATGGATTATACACTGACACTCATCCAGACAAGCAAAACAAACAAAAAAACCTGATAAACTGACAAGATCAAGATATCTCAGACTTAAGCAAAAGCAAAGAGGTAACGTGATCAGGATAAAAATAATTTTTTATGCATGTGCAGTGTGTAATAACCATGTTTTTGGCAGATTGATTAATATTTGTATAACCATAGTTAAAAGTATGGTTAAACTATGGCAACAGTAGCATGACCATCATGGCAAATTATAAGTTACTATGGTTTTACTACGAATACCAGTTAAACAAGGTTTTGACAGTATTGGAAAATGACATAATGTCTGTAATTTAGCTGCTTTATACATCCTGACAAATAATCTAAAAATCTGCGACATATAAAGCATCTTTCCAGTCAGCACTCTGTTGCTTGCTGCAACACAGGACGTGTCTTTCATGCCCAAATATGCAGTCTCTGTCTAGTAAGCACACTAGATTTTGGTACAGAGCCATTGACAGACCGACATAAGTACCCACATTAAAACAAAGATGACAAATGGGCATTATTGACAGGCGTACTGCAGTAAATGGTTTAAACAAACTAAAACTAATACCAACCCTCGTGCAGAGGGACAGTGAGTGACTACGTATTTAATGCAACAATAATCAATGCATCACGCGCATTCCTACAAATACTCGTCATTCTATGCGGCGTCGCCAAACAGCTGCGCGCGCCTGTCAAACGCTCAACACATGAAGGGTGTGTGACCGGGGTTAAACACCCGTCAGGAAAACCCAATTGTACTAACCAACTGTCTTCATCCTCATTGAGGCAATCCATGTCTTCCAGATCGAGAATCTCCACCTCATCCAGTACTGAAGTTTCCCCGTCCTCGATAAAATCCGAATCGTTGTAATAAGACGAGAGGCTCGTTTTAGATGGGGTACAAGAACCAATGTCACTGTCATAACCCCCACCATAAGTACCGCCGTGATATGATCGTCTCGGGCTCATCCGTGAGTTCTCCAAAGCACCGGTGAAACCCCTCGATCCGCCGAACCCCACCCCAGTGAACCCGGCGAGCCCCGCCGCCGCACCCGGAGACTCGTACCCGGCGCTCATGGGTCTTGTGTTCCCGCCGGAAGAATTGGAGGAGAGCAGACTGGATCGGCTCCGGAGCTGCTCATTCTGCTGCTCGAGTTTCTTCACCAAGTCTTGAAGCTTCCGCACCTCCAAGTCCGCGTTTATGTTTGAGTTAATATCCTCCATGGTTAAACCGACGATGTGACCGGTTGTGTCTGTCAGGTTTGATCAACTACCACCAAAGTCAAAAAGTTAGCAAGCCTTTTTCGAAAGGTGTTTAAAGGGAGCGCTGTCAACACCGTGACTTGAAAGTTACTAATCCTATCGTCGTCATCTTCTCCGAGCATTAGTACACACTATGAACTCCGTCGCCATCTTTACCGTCCGCCAGTCGCGCTAACTGGAAAATCTTTGAGAAACTAGAGGTGTCAGACGTCATCACGCGTCTAGGCGGGGACGAGCACGTTTTGGGAGCGACCGTTCACCAGAACGCGCACCTTAACCCCACAATAACAATGCAAGAGCGATGTGTTATTGTTCTTTAAAGTGTTTAAGTATTATCTAAAAAAAAAAAATAGTATTTTGTACAAGACTTTGACTAGTTATGTAATGTGTTTAATTAACATTACAAGGCAGACGCTAAATGCACACAATAGACAATTATGTAATACGTTGAAAATTTGCATTTACAGTTTGGATTGTGTAGAAGATTGTTTTTTAGATGCATGTTAATATATACTGCGTCCAAATTTGCCTACTTACACAACGCCCTAAAAGTATGTGCCTTTATGTTTATGAGAAATATTTATTTTAGTGCATATTAATAAAGTATTAGAACATAAGTTGTACGCTGAGAGTCAAAATCCCACGGACAGATGCAACTATCTTGCACTTCAGCCTTTCATTTATTAAGTATTATGTAGTATTCACATAATTTCAGTAATTTCATATTTTTTGTGTAGTGTCATACATAGATATGTATATAAAGGCTAGATGGCTCAAGGCGGAGTCAGCTGTGTCGTCACTTGGCGGCCATCTTAGGTCAGTGCGGCCATAGTGCTGCTCCCTGCTGCTGTGGACGGAAGGTGAGTGACATACGCCAACTAAAATGCTCGTAACTTGCTGAATTCTTGACGGATTTACAAACGGTTTGGTTTTTTACAAACGTTATTAACGTGGCTATAATTCTGGATGCTTTAACATGTTTCATGAATTTTTTATTTATTTTTAGTATACGTATTCAGTGTCATAGGTACATCTTTGACGTTTATAACAAACCAATCCGTTTGAAAATCGGTAAAAAATTAAGCAAGTTATGGTCATTTAAAAGTACCTGCATCATTAAAACTCAATGCTACGAGTGAGCGAGCGCCCTGTCCTAAGATGGCCGCCAAAATGCGGACGTTCCACTCAATTGGCCATCAGCGCGGACGAGCCATCTAGCCTTTATATACATATCTATGGTGTCATAACCCCGAAATAAGTATTATCCGCCGCTAGAGTGCGCACCGGCACTTCTAATTGAAATAGTAGACCATCCGGGTACTTTAAAGCTAGCTAGTTTGGATCATTATTTTACCATACTATGATTTGGGACATACACAGAAACTCTGCTTTATTATAAGATAGGCTACTCCTGAAATAAAATGCTGATTTGTGTTAAAATCATTTACAAAAGAAATACATACAGACAAACCCATTTAATACACTTGTATTTAGTAAATCCATTTATTTACAAACAACACTGTGAAATGTTCCTCAGATTTCTTTAACAAATATATTTTTTTCAGTACATAAAGCACATGACCAGAACTGGCAGTTATACTGTGAGCTGGTAGAGGTCACAGATCAAAGTGTTTCTGATCCAGCAGTGTCATCCAGAATGTCTCCCGACTCTGTCACCTGAGCATCCCTAGACCCTTCCACTTCATTCCCATCTCCACCTTCCCCAGCATCACTCTGATTAGTCATTGTATCCTCAAGTCTGTCCTGGTCCGAGCTCATTTCCTGTGACTCATCAGCACGTTCTTCCTCCTCCTCTTCCTCCTCTGCATCCATCTCAAACACACGTAAATGCCTCAGATTGGCACTAAGCTGATGAGAGAGTGGACAGACTTTTACATTTAGTGTTTTATAACAACATCCTAATTTTGAATGGTTTCTATATAAAGATTTTCTAACCACATTACAGTTCCATAGGACTTTAACTTTTATCTTTCTGTAGTACTAATGGCAGCTTGGGCTGTTTTAGAAATACATTTAATTGGTTGTGTTATAATATTTCAATAGTTTTTAAATAATAATTTTCCTCTTCTATCTAACATTTAATAGTTCTCTAACAACAAAAATGTGAGATCTATGCCTCTACTGCTCTAACGCAGCGGATCATAAGTCTTTTTGACCTCTAGGTACCTGTTTATTTTACCCAATAAAATAAGGGTGGGTAAGGGTGTATAAAAATAACTAAACATTAAGAAGTATCCAGTTTTTTAGCTTATTTTAATCACTAATAATTATTTTAAGTCATTTTGGCTCCATTAGACATCTGTAGTGGGCCCAGCCTGCGGGCTGAAAAAAGGGTTGATCCCTGATACCTTTTAAAAATGAATATTTTTGCTTAAATCCTCAAACACTGAAGTATTTAGAGATGAGTACTGACACGCTGAAGCCTGTCACTCTTACCACACAGGCTACTTTTCGGATCCCATTAACAGCAACATACTGAGCCTTAATATTTTCCAGTTCTCTGCTTTGGTTTCCCCAGGCCACAGTTTGTACTGGGATCCGTTCAATCTGTTGCTCCAGCCTGACATACCACAACAAACATTACATGTCAAAATTATTAAGCACCCGCCACATACATAAGCATTAACATCACAATCAATCAATTATACGACGATGCACAATATACATAATGCTGTAAGGGACACAATGACCTGTAAGCTTATATGTGAAAACAAATTAATGAAAATACAGCTTAATAACAATAAACAGTTTAATATGTAATCCATTTTAATGAATAACAAAAAATATACATCTCATGCATAATATATATATATATATGTGATTAGAACAACATTTTGCATGGTTTTATTAAAGATATTTTTAATTAATACAATTTCTGTTTAATTCATCAATATTATTTGTAAATCTTTCTAAACACCTATTTGTTCAAACTAAATAAGTGATTCAGCATTGTTCTGAAATGTGTGCGAGGTGCTTGTGGTGAGGTTGCTGATTGGTGGAAATCAACAGGTGGGTTGAAAAAGTAAGTTATACCTGAGTGAGAGATCCCAGGTGAACTCCTCCTCGCATCTCAGAGCAGAATTTAAAGGAAGCTGTGCGAGGACACGCGTTTTATTCTCATCATCTTCTAGACTTCGCAATACTACCGTCAATGTCTCGTCGTCATAGAAACGGGCATCAAGACAACTGTATGAGGTGTCACTAAAATACAGTTTGATTACCATCAAATTAGTCACACACACATACTGACACTATACGATCATTTACAAATAATGGAAATAAATATTACACAATGATTAACTTACTCAGGATTTTGTGCTGGGGTTTCATCATCTATACTGGAATTGAGAGGAGTGTTGAGGTCAACAGCCACCAGACCATTAGGCACAGACCTAAAACATACGAACGCGAATTATTATATGCGTTAATAGAAAAGTAAAAAGAAGTTAAAACAATAAATGCAAGAATGAAAGTATGTATGCACGTATACCTGCTGGGGTCTGTTGCTCTTCTCAGTATATAGATTTTGGAGGGAGACATTTCGTGCATGCAGAATATTACATAATGCATACTGGCTGTCTTATCATTCCACCTGCACACAGAGAAGTCATCATCAAAATACTTTAAAACATTAATACTACAATGTGCAGACTGTAAATCATTACAACCTTATACTCCTAGCTGGTACTGTAATCTCAGAAAAAAAAAAATTGTTTATTAGGTTGAATTAGTGAGATATGTCTGTATACTTACAATGAGGGAAGCTCAAACAGCCGTGGTGTATCTGAGGATCTATTAAAAACATATTAATAGAGACATCATTATAATGCTAACAAGAAAACAATATTAAGGACAATCACGTGTTTCAGTTACATATTATTCCGATACAGATTTCTTGATTTATCAAATGTATTTAAAACATGGATTACCCTTCAGGCACAGTGTACAGTTGTAAACACACGGCCTGTTTTACTGAACACCCAATGACCTCCTGAAACACAGAGACACGCACAAGATTATTAGACAGATGCATTAGTGCTAAGGTAAGAAAGTGGCTAGCAAACATTAGGAAATACTGCACTTAATATAGTTAATGGTTCTGTTAGAATATGTTATTTTGGTAGTGGCGGCTTGTGACTGCTTTTGTGAGTGGCGCAAATTCAAAATATATGTTTGGAGTGTCATGTGTGTTGCTCGTGTTTTCAAAATATGTGTTTGTTGCGTCATGTGAATCATGTGCATCACGTGTTTTGTCAAAATAAGTGCCTGCTGCAAACGCGTCAAAACCATAAAGAGAAGCTCACGCAAGACACTCCCTTAACAGTAAACTCTGATTACACATGAGATTATGAGAGTATCTGGCAAACGCGAGTGTCTCTTTTATCATAAACCCTTTAGTGCCTCCGCATTAAAAACTTACAGCTGGTTTCTGTAAGCACAGATCAATGGCTGCCTCCATCATTCTCTTGACAAAGTGTAAAGACTTCTGTGGATAGGTCGGGAAGAGCAGTGGACTGTCTGCAACAAATCAACAGCAGCAAACACACAATTCAATAAATCGTGATTTACTTCTCGAAACACTGATGGGAGAATATAATGGGAGAAGGTGTTGGGACTCCACCTTTCAGGTGAGTGCTCTGCTTCACAAACGTCACCCATTGGTTGCCCTCCATGCTGGGTGGAGATATCAAGTCTTCATCTTCATCCTTCAAGTACTGCAAGAAACAGACCAAGCATTTAACAAAACGAGTAAGAGCACACGGGAAAAAAATCCACAGCTGGGTCCTCACCTGTCCAACACGCTCCACGCTGAAATACTTCCCTTTACGATCAAACAGCTCTTCATTCTGGAAAAGGGAAAAAATGAGGAGATGAGCTTCAAAGGGGTTATCCAGATGTTTCTTTAATGTTAAATGATAAGTTCCTTATTTACTTACGGCACTGAAATGCTCAGACAGGAAGTCAGCCACAAAAGCCAGATCTTTCTGGGTCATCTGGACAAAATAATACACAAGCACACTAATATTAGCTATTTAGTAATTTGTTGTGAAATCTCATTTGCGGTATACTATCACTAGCCTTTTGCACCTCTTCGGATCTGTTGAATATATTATCTCACCTTGTTAAGTTCAGGAGGAACATGATCTTCTGACATTCGGAGCATTGCTGCAAAAGGCAAATACAAGAGATATTATCTCAAATGATCTCAGTGCAAAAAAATAAGGCTGCACGATAAATGGCATGCGATTGGCCCTACAAAAAAAAAATCTTACCAACAAACAGCCATCGGAAAAAGGCATGGAAGTTCTTCATACTTTTATCAATAACTCTGGAATCATAAGATAAAGCTTAGCTGAGAAAATATAATGTTTTCAACCATGATGAGAAAACCTCAGAGAGAAAAACGTGATGAAAAATGACACTCACTGCGAGAGTTCACTGGCCTTCTGGGTAAAAGAACCCACTGCTACAATGGCATCTAAAGCAGATACATAAACCAACAAAAAGATATAACACTTCATTTAACATAATAATGAGGCATAATTACAAAGAACTAAATGGAATTTGAATTGGTTAACAAAAAGTTTATTTCTGTTTGACTAGCATTAATAAATGAACAGCAAACAATGACCCTCTATGGCTGCAGGATCTAAGCCGAGAGGTTCAAACTTCTGCTTCCAGAGTGCCATCCCTTTAAGCTCGCTTAGATGATACAGCAAAGCCTCAGAGCCACTGTGAGTTTATAAAAAAAACATTCAATGATTAGACAATAAAGATCAGTGTAACCCCTCTGTTTATCTATTGTTGGTTAAGAGGCTAATGAATTATACACACCTCTGCAGGTGACTAATAACTAGTTTCTGGATGCCGGAGTAGGACGACTCAGTGGATTGACCCAACATCTTCAATCCCTAAAAAGAAACAAAAACAATACTATAAAAACATACAATAAGGCTGGTATAACTGTTTCAGAGAACCTGTTCAGATAAATTCACCTTGACTGTAAGTTGATTCATAAGAAGAGCCTGAAGTTCAGGGCTGCAAAAAATCAGAACATTTAAATGTTTAAATAAACTCTTCAACTTAAAGCTGATGGTCATATGTTGCCCCCTGTTGGAGATTCACGGTTAACACATGCATAACCTTTAATACAAAAACAAACAATAAAAGACATTTTATTAAATATTTTAATGTAGTTTTATAAGCTTTTAACATAATATATAATATGGCATATATTGATTTATATGGATGTTTGTGATGCAGAATTGCGTCACCTTGCATGGCCCCATAGCAGCAGCTCCAAAAACTCATCCTGTACCTGAGTGCTTGTGTTTTTTTCCTGTAAAATAACATCATAATTTACCAAGAAACAAATCACAGATTGTATACTGGTAAGGAAAGTAGACATGTTTTCATGTATATCAAAACATGATTACATTTATGATTATCAATTAAAAAAAAGATTTATAGGAACCATACTGCCCTATTGAATATTATGGTTGTGACTGGCTAGGGTGTGATGACATCTAACCTGGACAAACTTAGTAAGTCGAAGGTCCATCTGTGTAAGAATATCTTCCCATGCTTCACACATACAGGTGAGAGAAAGATGCAGATACTACAACACAAAGGGCACAACATTTGTTTTGTGCACCATATGACTACTGTATGTATATATAACATTTCTATGCAAAAACTCACCTGTAGCAGTGTTGAAATGTGTGTAAACTTCCGTGCCATCTTGGTCAACTCAGGCAGACATGAAGAAAGCAGCCCGGTGTCCAACTGCAACAATTACAGACAATTCACCGTTATTGTCCTCTTACATTCCACACAATTCAGAGATGCCACTAGTAACCTGACAGTCTTAACTGTGTATCAGCTGTGACTCAACCTGTTCATATATTGTTTACTTGCAGTTTTTAACCCCACATGCAGGCTGAAACAACAATACCTTTCAATGTAGCAGTTACTCTTTTGATAAATGCATTAGACTAATGCATAAATGTATCAAAGCTATTTTCAGACCTTTTAGTGATGCTGTTTCAGCATGTATGGATCAAACCTTTTCATACATCAGAGACAATATAGTTTGCAGTACTAGAAAAAGCACAATGTTGACAGTGACAATTCTGGGATTAAAATGTTAAGACCTGAATTGTAGTTTTTAACAACATGTACCTGTATGTAATGAATTTCAGGGTTGCCTTCTGTTGTTCTTATTTCTGTAATAACAGAGAGGGACTTAAGGTCGCTAGATAGTCCAAGATTACGGCAGGTCCCTGAGATCTGAAAAACATAAAGATAAAAAAAAATGAATACATGGATATAGATTTATATAGTTTATAAATGAGAAAAATCAACCATTTTTAATCCTACCCCATTCAGCGTAGCAATCTTATATAGCCCATAAGCATACAGTTCTACAAATCCGGATGGCCCACCCACCACCAAGATATTGAGCCTGTAATACACATGTCACACATCAATCAAAATACAACAACACCAGGAAAGCCTTAAGTGTGACAAATCATGACAAAGACAACGCTGACCTCACTTCCCCCAAAAGGTTTGTGACTTCATCTGATTTCTCTTCACTGCAAATAACACATTCAAACAAATCAGAGGACACAAACAGTCAAAAAACATCCCCCATGCAAATGACGAATCAAAATGAAGAGTATGACAAAGAAACATAAATCATTTGCATATTAAGCACATAAAATGTATTCTTCTTACCTAAATATCTTTGATGTGGTGCTGTAGCTGAACATATAGACAGCAAAATGGAAAGGAGATAAAAATTTAAGCAAAAAAAGAAATGCACTAAAAAGTGGTATAACCAGAAACCACTTCTTAATATTACGTAACCGAGCAAAGTGTCACCTTTTAGGAAGAGTTGGTAACTTTGGAAGGAAACGGTTGGACTCATCCTCTGACTCGCTGAATGAGGCCAAAGTGCTAGAGAAAAAATAAAACAAATATAACAAATTCCCAGATTGAAAACAGACTCTCCATATAAAACTCATACACACCTGCTGTCATCCTGCACCTCCATCCAGTGCATGCAGGATACAGGATATTCCACTGGAAACAGGTGTAGGATTTCTGCCTTCTCTGCATCACACAGCACCACCTGCTTTGTGTCTCCCACACTGAATGCCAGAACTGCCAACAACAATGCTATGTTAACAATCATACATCAAATACTAGGGTAAACAATAAGACATCAACACCTGTTCTATTTGTGTGTTTAGTTTAACAACTTTAAGATTTTTATTAAAATAAACTTTTTACTTTTAAATTCTCCCCTAGCTGAATTACTATTCTACTTTTCCAACAGAACCACAGCTTTGTATGTTATTCTTATTGTTGGCTTATAAGACAAAATGTTCGATGCTAAATCATTTGCAAATATCTTTGGATAAAGTCATCTGTAAATTAATAAATGTAAATATAATTAATAGTATTTACTTTTTCCATCCGGTCTCCAGGCGAGTGACGTGATCTCTTTTCCTGTGTTCTCATTGGGTGGTAAGCTCCACACACGCTGGAAGTTGGCAAGGCGATGCAGAAGCAGCTGTAATGACAGATTTGTGTAATGAAGTCCCATTATATTCCTATAGATCAAAAGGACCGTTACACACTTGAAACTCTATTTTGTGGTAACTAAAGACTGTTAACTGTTAAGTGGCTCAAACTGTATATGTGAACAGCCCTGTGGGAAGTTATTTTAATGTGATTGTGTATAAACAACACTATACAGTAGCAAAAAAATGATGTATGTTATGTAAAGTGCCAACCTCTCCTGCAGTGTTTGCTAGGGCTATTAGATCTCTCTTGGGAGACCAGGCCATAAACAGAATGGGATTTGGGAGCTGTTTCTCCCCAACCTGGCGAAAAGCTGGCATTGCTAAAACCCTGCAGAAGGAAAAGACTCACTACTTCAGTTCAGACAGATTCAACAATGACACAAGGCAAGGCAATGAGATTTCGATTATCAAACGCATCTATGTATTTTACTGATTAACAAGAGTGACCGTAAAAACGCAAATCAAATCAATATAACGTTATAGTAAAGACAAAGTTTAAATATGAAAGGAAATACAGAATCGACTGTTGTTCATGCAGCACAACGAACTCGTTTTGGTAAATCTTAAAACTTTAGACACTTACTAGGTATATGACGACTAACGGTAAAATCTTCTTTAATACTCCTTTCAAAACCATAAAGAAATTCACTTATTACATTATTAGTTTATTATTTATGATCTAAACAGGCGAAAACAATTTTGCTCATGGTACAGTATTGAAATCTGACCAATGAACGACGACTCTGACGCGCCAATGACACGCGGTCTACGGAAAGGCCAATGAGACAAAAATATCTTTTTTTGAAACGCGAAACCTTTTTAGAGCAGAAAACACGGGCCGTTTCTTAATTCGAAGGCTGCAGCCTCCGGAGGTCAGATTTGCAGCCTGCATCCGTCCTATTTTAGAATATTAACAAATATAAAATGTATCATTATTCTTAGTTAATCGTAAATCGTTGTAATATGCTTATGACTTGCGAATGTAATGCTTAGTTAACTGAAATAAATCAGTATGCAGTCTGTATGCAACCTCCGGAGGCTGCTGCCTTTGGATTAAGAAAAGGCCACAGCCCACGGATTTATCACGAAATCTAAAAACAGAGTAAAAATATTTATTTTAAATATGCATTATTTAATAATATATTTTATTAACATTCTAAAATTTAATTTCCAACATTTTCATTATTCCCAGGCGGCTGCAACATAATTCCTAGTCTACGTTTAGAGAAATTTAAATTTTATCTCATTTGTAAATCACTTTGGATGAAAGCGATTGCAAAGTTAATAAATGTAAATTTGTTTTTATCATTGTATTTGTGACTATGTAACCACATTTAACACGTGGGCTGTTCGTGTTGTTGTCAGGATACAAGCATACATTTCCATACTGGATTTTGCTAGCTGTTGCTAGTTTGTTGCTGTTCAAGCAAGACCAGCATAGCCATGCAAACCAGCAGCAAAATTCCAACCATCATGGTTATTCTGGGTCACCTGGTTGACCTAGCACGAGCCTGCTGCAGCAGATACCTGGACAAAACGCAAAATACCAGGAAAGCAGAATTGTGGCAATCTGAGGCAAGTATCCGAAATAACATACATACACTCATTCATCAATCAGTGGTATTTATGTTTGAGTTGCTGTCAGTGAGGCAGGCTTAACTATAATCAGTGGATTGATTGTTGAGCAGCAGGAATAGCTGTGAGCTGTCAGTTTTTATGAAGTGAATGTGATAAGGGTCCTGAAAATAGACTCCTGCCGCACCACTCGTGGCCACATCTGCCCTTCATCTCACACACCTCTCTTAAACCGCCAAAAGTCTCTCATTACTTTCTCTTAGTTAACAAATTAACTTAGTTTTCCTCAAAGCCAGAACAATGTATCCTCCTTCTTACAAAAGGAGCTGGTCAACTGGTTCTAGATAAGTTCGAGCGGGTCAAAAGGCATGAAGCTGATCTTGGCAGATCATTAGTACTATAGACAGTGAGCGGTGACCGATGAGCTAATTGTCTGCCAATGGGTCTTCTGAGCTCATAAACCCTATGATAGGAGATTAGAGTAGTAGAACAGTCATCTGTTGGGGTCTCGCTCCTATATTAAGTACACTGTTAATGGCAGGGTGTCTTAATGGGATAACAGTGTATTTAGGGAATGAGCTATTGATATGAAGTTAAATTAAGACTCTTGGTGGCTTGCGCACAAACTGGATCTGGAACTCCCATGTCTTCATCTGTAGCTGTGAATATGACGTTTAATGTCATAGTACTGTAGATAAATGAGTGCACTAAGAAAAATTTTACAAGGTAATGTGAATCTGCCTAGATTTAAAGGGGACATATCATGAAAATATGACTTTTTCATGTTTTATGTTCTATAATTGCGTCCCCAGTGCTTCTATCAACCTAGAAAATGTGTAAAAGAACAACTAATAATAACTTAGTTTTGGTAAATCGCTCTCTGCAAGAATGTGGAAAAAATAGGTCATTGAAATCTGGCTCCCCCTGTGATGTCAGAAGGGGATAATACCGCCCCTTAATCTGCACTATCCAACCAAAGCACTGCCATTTAGTGCAGAGATCAGATTATTTTAAAGGACACACCCAAAAACGGCACATCATACCTACAAAGTGGCAATTTTAACATGTTATAATAAATTATCTATATCGTATTTTGAGCTAGACATTTTTATCTTGTGAAATAAGAGTCAAATGGGTGGATGAGCTGCAGTGTAGACAATGCATGCAAGTTTATTGGACTGATAGTACGAAAAGTAGTCACAGAAATAAACTTTAGACAAATAATTCATCAAATTGAAGTAAATACAATCCACTTATTTGCATTTGTAAAATTATCACACAGAACTTTGCCGTTTTCAAGAGTTCAAAAAGTCAAGTTTGTGTATGTCTGCAAAATGCATTTACTTGTCTTTGTGGACATGAAAATGATGCATGTGTTTTTCTTTGATGTGGTGGGGGGACATGGATGCTACACTCATATGTCTCTCTCTCTCTCTCTCTCTCTTTCTCTCTCTCTCTCTCTCTCTCTCTCTCTCTCTCTCTCTCTCTCTCTCTCTCTCTGACTATATGTCTCTTTCTTGCTGTGAAACCTGATCTAGAGGCCAAATTTAGCGGTGCTCAGTAAGCGGTCAGGGCCCGAGACAGATGGGACAGCCGGCCACTTTGCAGCCACAGTGTAAAACTCAAGCCGGCTCACCTTAGAGCAGTCCGACAAAGAAAACAAGAAACTCAGAAACAGGGAAGAAAAAACCCACAACTCCTTGAGTGAGAGAGCCACAGCTTTTTTAGTTTTCTGGCATACCGAACTTTAGTAAAACTGGAAACCTCAGACAGAGACGGACGTTTGCAGAAACTGAATTAAGGTAAAGTAAAGCTTTTGTTTTTGCTTATTTGTCATTGACTTTATGTGTGTCTGCCATTGAAAAATTATGTGTATTATGTGCATATATAAAATACTGAACAAAGCTAAATCATATACATTTAGATTAGTAACATATGGAAAAAATGAAATTGTAAAATGAATACTGAATTATTTCAGTTTTCTAGATTTCATATTAAAAATATGTCTTATTGTCAGCCTATTCTGATTAAATTAATTCAACAACTGTACTTACGATGGAGATGGAAAATCAAGCATGTTAATCTGTCAGTCTTGGTTTTCACAATTGTTTGGCCTGTCAATCTTTCATATTCCACTATGTATAATTTATCAATACAGAATAGAGAAGCCATATTTTCCACATGAATAATATAGTAAAGTGTGTGTGTGTGTGTGTGTGTGTGTGTGTGTGTGTGTGTGTGTGTGTGTGTGTGTGTGTGTGTGTGTGTGTGTGTGTGTGTGTATGTGTGTGGGTGAACAGGACTCAGTTAGTTAGGTGGTTGCTTGCTGCTGTGAAATGCAGCCCTTGAGGATTAAAAATAACAACAGCTGGCCTGCAGGACGCCATGACGGAAAGAAAGTCGTACTGTCACGTACCTTTATAAACACATACATGTTCGCACACCTTTACATACAACACCTGGCCACTTTATACAAACAAAATGTAAACAAAGTTGGTGGTAACAATAGTTCAAACAGCAGTGTTGAATGAATTTCAATTAATAGACTATAAATAATACATCAACATGTGCAAACATTAGGCTATCATGTTATAGTGGAAAGTTTCTGTAGTCATAAAGTAGTTATAAAGTTTACAAGAGGGCAGTAATGGGTCTCATACTGTATACACACATTCACACACACTCCTGCACGTCTCCCACACTGAGGTGTGTTTTCTCAGAGATGTGATCTGTTGGTCGGTGGGCTTACAGACACAATATTAATGTTTCACCAATGTGAGGTATGTCAGACCAAACACTTTCTCTGAATTTATAGCGAGGGATTCTCTCCACAGGTTACTGTCGAGTTTTACTTTTTTCATTTCGTTTCTGCTAGTTAAAGTCAAATGCATGAACAGGGTCGTAAAGTCATAAAGTAGCCCATTTATACAGTAAATGGAAAAAGGAAATTGTGCCTGGGAATCATAAAACACATTAACATTATCAGATGATAAATAAAAAAGCCAATAGTTTAAAAAGCAGATAGTTTAAAAACAGCCAATAGTGATGGTTGATATATACTGTCAGTCAAAAGAGAACAGATAAATGCAATGAATTTGAGCTTTGCGGATAGAAAATATAAAGAAACATCACTGCACTGGAAAAAATTATGTGTTAATTTTTTACACATTGTGTGTGTCATGCCATTTAAGGCGTTATTTCATGTTAAAATAAATGAAAGGGCCAACACAAGTTGTGTTAAAAAAATTTATGGGAGTAACGCGTTACAAAGTAATTCCGTTACTGTAATTCCACTACTTTTAGCGGTAATTAACCTGTAACGAAGTATTTTTTTAAAATCAAGTAACGCAGTTACAATTACTGAAATTTAAATGAGTTGGTTACTCACGTTACTCTATTTTGTGAAAAATAAACACTTGCAGACAAGACATTTCTGATCTAATGTCGCAGGACCGTGTTGGGCGGCACAATAAATAATAACACAGAAGGTGTGTTAGTTTAGGGACAACACATTAAAAGTCCTGCGATGTTAGATCAGAAATGTCTTGTCTGCAAGTGTTCATTTTTCACAAAATAGAGTAACGTGAGTAACCAACTCATTTAAATTTCAGTAATTGTAACTGCGTTACTTGATTTAAAAAAAAACCTACTCATTACCGCTAAAAGTAGTGGAATTACAGTAACAGAAGTACTTTGTAGCGTTACTCCCATCACTGTTTTTAACACAACTTGTGTTGGCCCTTTCATTTATTTTAACATGAAATTATGCCTTAAATGGCATGACACACACAATGTGTAAAAATTAACACATCATTTTTTGCAGTGTGGTTTAATGTTCAATATTAATGGTCATTATATGAATGAATAACATTCAGAAAATATAATCTTCAGAATTTATTTAATGCAAGTTAATATAAACACCAAACTATCGGCCGATATAAGTTTAAATAATCTGTTATCAGTTTTGGTGGAAAAAAAATTAATATCGGTGCCGTGCATCCCTATTTGTTTTATAGTTTACCTAACAATGCTAAGCAGAATAAGAATATTAGTTTTTTATATTCAGCCTCAGAACTGCATGGTTATGGCCAAAAGTTGTATACAGATATAGAAAACCAGGAGATATCAAAATTTAGTGTCATGCAGTATAATATGAAGTTTAGGTGGGTTATCAAAGGCAGAATAGGTCCTTCACAACCGATGATGTCCTGTGTACAGTGTGATTGTTGACTGAAAGACTATAATGTAAAGCAGATGAAAGATAACATGGCCAAATGTATTTGTAAATGTCAACAGTTTTTAATCATTTTTGACTGAGAAATGAGCAGTTTTTTGTTTATGTATTTTTTTCTTTCTTTTGGTATTATGAAAACCTGTTTGAAAAATTTTCCTACGGAATTATGTTCATATCTGTGACCCTGGACATAAACCTAAGGGTAATTTTTTTAAATTGAGATGTATACATCATTCGAAAGCTGAATGAAAAGATTGATATATGGTTTGTTAGGATAGGACAATATTTGGCAGAGATTTCGAGATACAATTCTGAGGGTGCAAAAATGAAAATATTGAAAAAAAAAACGCCTTTAAAGTTATCCAAATTAAGTCCCTAACAACATGTTACTTATGATAAATAGATTTGTGATATAGTTACTTGTTACATGCATAAAATATCTTTACTTTATTTCCTAATGATTTTATCATTAAAAACATGATAATTTTGACCCATACAATGTATTGTTTGATATTACTACAAATATACCCATGTAACTCGTTTTGGTCCAGTGGTCCAAAAATACTGTCTGCCTGCGACGCAAGGCAGCTGGAACTTAACTGGAAATGTCAGATTATTGAAAAATGTAAAATACTGCAGGGATGAACAATAAATAAATACATAAAAAAGAAAAGATTGAGAACATTGAAGAAGATCCTGACATATGAGGGAATGAGAGAGATAAGGGGAGCAGCAGTATTTAAATGGCAGTCATGCCTTGTTAGGCCTCATGATAAGCTTTTGTTAATGCTGGACAGCTGTAACCAAAGTATGTTACCCTGAGTCATTGTACGACAACTGCCCATGAGCTGTTTCTATTGTGTGTTTATACTAGTTTGTTCTGTAGTGTAGGAAATCTAAAATCAGTTATGATTATGAACATTTTGCTGATAAAATATTAATATGTGAATATGAATCGGATATTGTTCAGTATTTTTAGATACAGTTTAGCTACATTTCTGACCCTTTTTTTGCATTTTACTTGTGTATTGGTGCAGGATGCAGGACGGAGGCTGGAATGACACAGTCCCCCTTTCTCTGCTGAGAGACCCCCTGGAGGGCACGGCTTCGGGAACATCTCTTGACGGCGTGGCTTACTTTGACCCTATGGCAGACATGGAAAGTGGGGACGGGGACTTTCCAGAACTTTCTGCTTTCCTGAGCCAAGACGAGATCAACCTCAGTTTGGACTTAGCCCAAAAGGCCATGAGTGACGCAGGAGACCCAGATGACCTAGATGAACCCCCAGTCCCCACAGAGCACCTTCCCCTTTACTCAGAAACCAAAGACCACACCCTCCCAGAATCAGTGTCAACTGAAACGTCTCGGTCAGCCGATACGACATCAGGTAAAGTCACATCCAATCAGAACGTGCAACTCAGCAGGCCTAGTCAGCAAGCAATGCCTGCACCTGAATCACCCGAAAAGTTTTTCTGCCAAAAGTCCAACACACCAGTATATAAGCAAGACCGTCCCCGGCTAGTCCACGGAGGTCTGGAGCTCAACGATCGAGCCGCCTCGGCCACCGAGTTCTGCAGCCGAGCTGCCACCTTCATCGAGGAGCTCTCATCCATCTTCAAAGGCTCCACACGTGTGGATCACCAAGGTGATGAGGACACTTCTTCGCCCGACAGCGGCTACTTGTCTCCAAAGAGCCACCGGCTGGGTGTACAACAAGCTCAGCCACCTTCATCATCTTCTTCCTCTTCAGAGCCCCACCAGGACCAGGCTGGTGTTGGGTCAGATATGGCTGATCTTCCGGGGCGAGAGGATAGTCTAGATGGGCCCAAGGCTCCTCCACGCTTCACCCAGAAACTAAAGAGTCAGGAAGTGGCGGAGGGTAGTCCTATTCGTCTGGAATGCCGGGTGACTGGGAACCCACTTCCGTTAGTCAGGTACGATTATTATCATTTTAAGCAACTCGGATGGTTAACGACCATTGTGCTGTTCATGCTAATATGCGATTTTTTGATATACGATTGCATTGTTTTCTTAAATCCATCATCTTTAATAGATTTTATCCAAGCAAACATGGAATATTAGCATTGGTTGTGATCTTGTTTACTGTTGCACCAACAAAAATACAAGCTTGTGTGATATATTTAACCAAGAGAGAAAGAGAAATATGAGGTGAGAAACAGGCTGTGTATTTTTTTTAAATATAGCCTATAAATAAGTCCTGCTTGCTTTTAGATGGCATACCTGCTGTGTGGTTCACTGTATGAATGAGATCACATTTTGGCGAACGTTATGAAGCAACTCCCGCTCGATGATTCTGAAATTTGATCTTTTTCCTGCCAATACTGGAAAGTTAAGAAACAATCTGATGCTATTTTTAGAGAATCTGTTGCGAGCCAGTACGGCCCTGGTGGGCTGCCAAACTTCCACTGGACTCTTTCTTCTGAACGGAAGTGATTCCTTAATTAATGTTGTGAAATCTCTAAATGATTCCCGCAAATTATATGGAGTAAAAAAATCAAAGTTTATCCGAAGGAACACAAGTATAGGCCCTTATCAAACTCTCTGGGAATTTACGATCACTAGCCATCTTGGAACCGTTCTTTTGTTGATGGTTTAAACAGGAAAATGAGCAACTCAGATGTCTTCCAGCAGTCGGGATCATGTGATGAATTCCTGATTTTTCTCTTGGGGTTTGCAAGGATTAAAATCCATCACTGGCATTTAAGATGAATGTTTTACAATGTGCTATAGGCAAAGAGATCAGAGTTTTTGTGTGGTTTTATTACCTACCAGATTAATGTGCAGCTCCTGTTTGGGGGGGGGGTATTACTTTCATTTAGCAGATACATTTTATGCATTTAATGCACCACTGGATTTAAATTCAATATCTGATATATCATGCAACCATGTTATCTGAGTCACATCTGTCTCAAGCAAGCACATCTTGTGCAAGTTAGTTGCTAAAGTTTGGTCCAGAACAAAATGTGACCCTGGATCACAAAATCAGTTTTCCAAGCTTTCCATTGATGTATGATTTGTTAGGATAGGACAATATTTGGCTGAGATACAACTATTATCTTTAATCTGAGTGTGCAAAAAATTCAAAATATTGAGAAAGTCGCCTTTAAAGTGGTCAAAATAAAGTCCTTAGCAACACATATTACCAATGATAAATACTTTTTTATATTTATGGTAATATATTTACCAAATATTTTGGCCCATAAAATGTATAGGCTATTGCTACAAATATAGGCCTACTGGTGCGATCCAGTGTCACATATCAATAATTATTCTCAATAGAAAATATAAACTAGCCTCACAAGCACCACTAACTGTTCCTGTTTAATGCATTTTTTAACCATTGTTTAACATTATGTTATAAATCATAGTCATGTGTAGTGTGCCAACAGTCTAAAGTCTGGATACACTGCAGTATTTTTGCACTCCTAAGATCATTACATTATCACACTGTGCGAAATGGAGTGTTTTATACGACAAGCATAGACTGTACATTGATGACACCTATGCTGCGTCCGAAACCGCCTACTTAGGCAAAAAGCAGTAGTATGTCCGAATTCATAGGCCTTTTCTCAATGTCAAGGATACTTCCTTGGTAGGACTGGTCATTCCAAGTCACTTCCTTCAGAGGTTAGGCGAGGCTCCTCTTTATAATTTGGAGAACACGTAAATGGAACAGGCTAGCAAGTGCATGTCATTGCGTCATTAGGTCAGTGCAAATGTGTGCTTTCGGCGCTGCGCGCATAGGGTTGTGGGTGATTTGAGAGCACGAAGGATACACATATTCATCCTTTACTGTATATGGGATATTTTTCGAAAGAAGGACTCAGTCCTTGGTTGCAATTCCGAGGATCCTGGACATTGGAACAGTCCTTCGACGGATGTCGATGACATAGCATCCTCGAAATTCTGGCTTCTGAGGATCCTTCCTTGACATTGAGAAACAGCCATAGTATTCCAAAAACAATAGGCGAAAAGCAGCCGGATGACCTACTACTTCCGGTTATATTTTGAAGTGAATATTTTTATAATATATCGGGTTGAAAAACCCCCTAGGAGAAAAAAACCCAGACTTTTTAGCCGGGGAAGTAAAAAAGTCCTAGGAGGGAAAAACCCTTGGGAGATATATTTATATATACATTGAAACGGATAAGGAGATTAAGCGGAGATTAAGCAGGTTCCGCCGGTGGTCGTTGGTCAGGCATCAGTTGGGCATCACGTTGAAGGACAGCCAGTGGATCAGAGGTGTGCCGACTTTCACATTTACCGGAACTGGGTCTGTTTGGCGGATGTAGTACGTCCAAATCTCATTCATACTACCAGGATTCATACTATACATTACCTACTGTTTTAATGGTCAGTAAGTAGGTACTTCATCTCATTCAGTACGTACTGTACAGTATGCGGTTTTCGGCACACGTTAGCGCAACGTCACCCGCATGCGCTACGGTAAACAAATACCGGTACACAGCTTGTAGCAGCAAACACACGCACACAGTATACCGGTATTTGTTGATCATGCTGAATTTCTGACACTGTCAGAAAACTATTGTAGGCTATCTTTGGATGCAAGACCGGGAAAACGGCTGTCTTTGAACCTCTCTCACTGTACGGCATATTGTAGGATCACCAATAATGAGCCAAGATTACAGAAATTGCGATGATTGTTTCACAATGGCAATTTTTTGGCTGGGACAGCATTTTTTAAGTGAATGCTTACTACTAAAACGATATTAATAAAGTAGTAAAACATCAACAGCAATACATGAAAAGCTTTGAAGCTGGTTTGAATTTTCAAGTTTACATATTTAACTTAGAGCTGTGATCAACAGTTTATAGAGTTTTTAGCCTAAATCGGATTGTTATTGCGAACCCATATTTTCTTCTGGAACACAAAACGAGATGTTAGGCCCCATTTACTTTTATTGCATGAAAAATAAAATCCCTTTTTTCCTTTTTTCCTACAGAAGTAATTTAAATGTGTATTTTTGAGAGACCTAAACAGTCTAGATTGAATAAACACAGAGCTTTATGTTGGATAGGTTGGCCTTATGTTTTCCAACACAGCAACAGAAGGATTGAAGTCAGACAGGAGAGATGGATTTCGGTCCATGTGATGGGTTACATAATAAAAGGAAATAGAAACACACTTTTTTTGTTAACGGACATGGTGGTTGTACACTGGAACTGCAAAGCCTCTTCTTTCTTTCTCTCTCGCTCTCACCATGACCGGGCCTCATCCTGTCAATATAAATAGTCCTCAGGCCGGCATGGAGGAGCCAAGCTCTGGAATGCCGGCCATTCCATGACTTGACACTTTCCACACGGCAGTATTTTCCCCATCTTTCTACACCTTCTTAGGGAATATGTAGGTGTTGGAAAAAGAGTGAGACCACCGTGTCAGAGAGATATAGACATCCATAACAGCTTAACCTGATATAGATTGCACTAAAATATTCTGGATTGTTTCAACCCACGCCACGGTTGGGTCAAATAGTTTATGGACATGTTTTAAGTTGATTTAAACCAGCGGTTGCGTTCATCTGCATTTCTGAAACAATTAACGTTGCATGTGTTATTTATCGGACAGACTGTATGATTTTCAGCCTCTAGATGGGAGTGTTGCATTTCAAGTTCAAATCAGGTTGTGCAATCTCACAGACAAGATTGAATTTATTTTCCCTGAAACCTGCACCTCTCTGAACACAGCGTATACTACAGACACACCCTTTATAAATACTGCAGTGATTACATACAGGTGTCACATAACCCAGGGTTATATTTATTGTGACATGTTTCTCATAGTTGGCATACACTGGCTGAAGGTAGAAGAGATAGCTTGAAGTTTCTGGAGACATGAAGGCGGCCGCTCAAATTTAGACTTAACGTTCAGAGATCAAGGAATCGCGTTGGAAAAAAACTATAGTTAAACTACAATACATGACCAAAAAGTAACAAATTAGTATTCATGTTTATTCTTTCTGAGCTATTTTCCAATTTATTATAATTTGATCTTGGGAACAGACTGTAATTTTTGCAGAAAATCACATTCTTTTGTTTTTAGCCTTTTAAATGTTGAAATCACTGTATTGAAATGCTATGCATCTTATGCAAGCTGTTGTTTAGACAAGCTTTTGTACAGTGGATCCCATATTTTCAATATGATGAGTGGGAAAGGGTGTATTTGTGACCAAATACAGAGTAAGGCTAGTTTGTGTCACATCCAGATCCATGATCTCACTCCAGTTTCTCTACACATATGGAGTAAAAATGAAAACTGTGATGAAAGTAAACACAGTGTGGCTCTGGTCTTTATCTTAAACAGCAGACAGTGGTTTATATAAACAGACTGATGGATTCAGAGATGTTTTCCATCCCTTGCTTTACTCAGATACAAACATATTCTTGCCTTTATTTTGCTGATCGGCTGCTTAAAGAACAAATGGCACGGAGGGACTGAATTGACATTTAAAATTGTGAAAGTCAACCATATAGTTTTATTGTACAATAAAATAGCTTGGATATTCAGATACACTGTAAAAAAGTCTTTAAACCTGCTAAACCTGGTTGCCATAAAATTTGAGTTAATTTAATGCATGTAATCCATTCATATATTGTGGACTAACAGTTTACTTAATGAAAAGATACAAACATATTTGGTTACATCAAATGCTCTTAATCACACAAATCTCTCATCCTATTTCACTTTCCTCACTTTCACACAGTCATGGGTGTGAACGCATTCTCACGCACCCTTTTGAAATCAAATCATGTGTGAAAAATCAGCTCCAGTTTTCTTCTGCATCTACTAAATCTGTAATGACATCATCTGCATGTGTCAGCCCGCTGTCTGTGCTCACATCAGAGCTGACTGATATCATTTAAATCAGTGACCTAATGCAACTTCCAGACTCCTGTAGGTGTTGTTTATTACACGTTCAGCCTTTACCATTGGCCCGTGACTGACTGCTGTCTAATCAAATCTTAATGTTTTTTATCCTTTATTTCAGTTGAGAGGATATCTTGTGGAGCTTCTCTGTTCTTGGTGCTGTCTTTTCATCTTAATTCCTCTGTGTAAAGACCAACATTGGTGGTCACCACAATATGTCTCAACTAGTTTTCTTTTCTTAACCAGCATGAATTTCAACCAGCTTAGTGAACACCATGGCTAGTGTAGTGTTAGACTTGTACCACACCTGCCTGGACCAAGTTGGTCTTTTTTAAAGGCTTTTACTCAGTAACATGTACAAACTTTACTGCTTATTTGCCACTTGGAACTGTCACGGCTGGTACACAAGGAAGACGAAGGAAAACCCAAACGCAGACTAAAATGAAGAATACTTTAATACGTACAAACAGACAGAACAAAAACACCCACGAGGGGGTAAAACATAACAATAAACAGACACGAGAACTAACTAACTGTGAGGATTTAAACCAGGAAATGAATCCAAATGCAGACAGACTACAAAATAATAATTTATTGACAAACAGGGGAAAAACAAAGACCCACGAGGGGGTAAAACAGGACAAGATCACACTACACTAAACTAACATAAAACTAAACATGAATCAACATTTAACTACAAACAACAAACTAGACTGAATGTACTGATACTCACAAAAATACAAGACTCTGGAACACGACAGGGAATGTAACAAGACGAACGCGCACTGGACAACAAACACAAGGACTCTTAAATAGGGAGAAAGTAAATTACATACACCTGGAAAATAATCACGAGTAAGGGATCGGGGAAAAAGTGACGAGACCTGGGAAATGTGTGGTCAGAAAAAACCAATACAAAAACCACACATTTCCCACATAAAACATGGTACTGCCAGGACCCCGAACACAAAGACTAGATGTAATAAAACAGATGATTTCGGACGGATCCTGACAGTAGCCCCCCCTTAAAGAGCGGCTACTAGACGCTCCTCAAGGGGAACACTAAACACGGGACAAAACAGACTGCATACAAGACATAACCCACGAAAACATAACAAAGACTAACAAGGGCAAACAGGAAAAAACTATGACAGGACTAAGGTGGGACAATAAAAATAACAAACAAGGGAGGGGGGGTGGGGGAACACAAGAGTTCAAAGGGGGTGGTCCAGGGTGGGAGGGTGGAAAAGGAGTCTGGGTAAACTTGGGGAGAGTACTGGACGGTTCATTGCCGAAAATGGCAAAATCTGGCTGGGGTGGCGCTGGCTGCGACCACGGCTGGGGGTGCGCTGGCTGCGGCCACGGCTGGGGGTGCGCTGGCGTCGAACACGGCTGGGGGTGCGCTGGCGTCGAACACGGCTGGGGGTGCGCTGGCGTCGAACACGGCTGGGGGTGCGCTGGCGTCTGCGTCGACGCCTCTGTGCGCTCCGGCGGCTGCGTCGACGGCTCTGTGCGCTCCGGCGGCTCTGTGCGCTCCGGCGGCTGCGTCGGCGGCTCTGTGCGCTCCGGCGGCTGCGTCGGCGGCTCTGGGCGCTCCGGCGGCTGCGTCGGCGGCTCTGGGCGCTCCGGCGGCTGCGTCGGCGGCTCTGGGCGCTCCGGCGGCTGCGTCGGCGGCTCTGGGCGCTCCGGCGGCTGCGTCGGCGGCTCTGGGCGCTCCGGCGGCTGCGTCGGCGGCTCTGGGCGCTCCGGCGGCTGCGTCGGCGGCTCTGGGCGCTCCGGCGGCTGCGTCGGCGGCTCTGGGCGCTCCGGCGGCTGCGCCGGCGGCTCTGGGCGCTCCGGCGGCTGCGCCGGCGGCTCTGGGCGCTCCGGCGGCTGCGCAAGATCCCCCTTCCTCCTGTTCTTCCTTCGAGGTCGCGGAGCAGAAAGTGGATGAGGTGGTGCTCTTAAGTCGGAGGAGGACCCCCCAGACGAAGACTCCCAGGAGATCCTCCTCTCACGCTTCCCTCGAAGGGACAGAGGTGGGGAGCGGCTCTCTGGAGCCGGAGGAGAAAGTTCAGGGTCGCCGAACCCCCACATCCCAACGGTTCTTCCCTCTCGGATGGACTGAAGTCGATGGGGTTCGGCGGTTCGGGTCGGGTTCCGCCTGACGTTGACTTCGGGTCCGCATACGAGCGGGTCATAAAACTCGTAACCCGACTCATATGCGGGACAGGAACCCCTTCCCCGTCTCGCCAGGCGAGTACCGGTGTACATGTCTGCTGGGTTCTTTGTTGGCGCGTTCGTAATGTGAGGATTTAAACCAGGAAATGAACCCAAATGCAGACAGACTACAAAATAATAATTTATTGACAAACAGGGGAAAAACAAAGACCCACGAGGGGGTAAAACAGGACAGGATCACACTACACTAAACTAACATAAAACTAAACATGAATCAACATTTAACTACAAACAACAAACTAGACTGAATGTACTGATACTCACAAAAATACAAGACTCTGGAACACGACAGGGAATGTAACAAGACGAACGCGCACTGGACAACAAACACAAGGACTCTTAAATAGGGAGAAAGTAAATTACATACACCTGGAAAATAATCACGAGTAAGGGATCGGGGAAAAAGTGACGAGACCTGGGAAATGTGTGGTCAGAAAAAACCAATACAAAAACCACACATTTCCCACATAAAACATGGTACTGCCAGGACCCCGAACACAAAGACTAGATGTAATAAAACAGATGATTTCGGACGGATCCTGACACTAACTACATAAACACTGGGAACACTAAACTACATAAACTCACACAGAATACCAGGAACAGGAACACACTCAGGGAAACTTGCAGGGAACACAGAAGAATACCAATGCACAGAGGACAGGACAGAAGGGTATTAAATAGGGAGTTCTAATAACATACACCTGGAGCTTAATCAAACATAAGGGAGCGGGAAACAATTCACGAACCCTGAGAGAAACGTGGACCGCGGAAGGGCATGTCACACAACTCTCTCAGGGCAGACACGTACTGTCACAACCTAATCTCTCAAACTCGGATAAGACAAGAAATTGAGAGATCAGGTCATGACAGTACCCTCCCCCTAAGGGCGGATACTAGACGCCCTCAGGAGGAGACACTAAACACAGGACCTAAAATGAGACAAAAACCAAGAAAACAGAGAAACCAAAATCAATGGTAAAACAGATAACATTATAACAGGGTTGGGATGGGTTAACAGAAACAATATACATGGAAGAGGAGGGGGAGTAACGGCAAAGTTTGAATAATGATAATCAGTCTGTGTCCTTACAGTCTTATGAGTCTTTTTGGTGGTATTGGTGACAGATGGAGAAGTCCGGGGGGAAGAACCAGAGTTCATGACAACGGAGGGGGCTGACGTGGGAACACAGGGGGCACAGGAAGCACAGGGGACTCAGGGACAGGGAGCACAGGGGGCACAGGAAACAAAGACTGAAACTGACAAGACGGTTCCGATCTGCCGGAAAGGGCGGATTCCTCTACGTCCATGGGACGCGCCGGCGACACAGGACGCGCCGGCGACACAGGACGCGCCGGCGACACAGGACGCGCCGGCGACACAGGACGCGCCGGCGACACAGGACGCGCCGGCGACACAGGACGCGCCGGCGACACAGGACGCGCCGGCGACACAGGACGCGCCGGCGACTCTGGAGACTTGGGGGAAGTTGATGGTACAGGCTGCACGGGAGAGGTGTTCTTCCTCCTCGTCTTCCGTCTGGGACGAGGAGCGGAAAGCGTCGGGGGAGTGGGAGACAGTACGGCCGGACCACCCAACTCCGAAGCTGAGCCACCCGACGCCGAGTCCCAGGAGGTATGTCTCTCACGTTTCCCCCTGAGACTGTCGGGTGGACAGGACACCGGTGGCAGAGACGAAAAGGGCCTTTCTGAGGAAAACACTCCCACTCGCCGACGCTCCGGGATGGTTGCCAGAGGGGCTGGAAAAGAGGTCCTTCCTCCCTGGAATGCCCCTCTGGCCGTGGCACCTCTCCACGCGTTGCTTCCCCCACGTCGAACCAGTCTAGTAACTCTAAATGCCTCATAATCAATATTGGGGTTGAGGTCCATAGTCCGCTGGGTTTTTAATTTGGCGTTGGTATTCTGTCACGGCTGGTACACAAGGAAGACAAAGGAAAACCCAAACGCAGACTAAAATGAAGAATACTTTAATTCGTACAAACAGACAGAACAAAAACACCCACGAGGGGGTAAAACATAACAATAAACAGACACGAGAACTAACTAATTACATAAACACTGGGAACACTAAACTACATAAACTCACACAGAATACCAGGAACAGGAACACACTCAGGGAAACTTGCAGGGAACACAGAAGAATACCAACGCACGGAGGACAGGACAGAAGGGTATTAAATAGGGAGTTCTAATAACATACACCTGGAGCTTAATCAAACATAAGGGAGCGGGAAACAATTCACGAACCCTGAGAGAAACGTGGACCGCGGAAGGGCATTTCACACAACTCTCTCAGGGCAGACACGTACTGTCACAACCTAATCTCTCAAACTCGGATAAGACAAGAAATAGAGAGATCAGGTCATGACAGTAACACTTAAAGCTGCTGTCTGTGCAATCTTTATCATCTTACATGAACAAAAAAATCTGTTGGGTAATTTCAAAGTAAGTTTGGTGTCATATTATTGTATAGTATTTTTTTATATAGTACTTAATATATAATATTTTTGCTGGATTGCCTAAGTCAACCTACTTTTAATTTAAATCTTGACATTTTATAATTCCCATAAAATTTCATTCTAAGGGTGCTTTCACGCCTGCCTTGTTTAGTTCAGTTGAATCGTACCAGAGTTCGATTGCTCAGTTGTTGCGGTTCGTTTGGGCAGGTGAGAATGCAGCAATCCAACTCCGGTGCGCACCAAAAGTGGACCAAACAAGCGGAGGCTTTCAAACGAACTCTAGAAAAGTTTGTTTGTGGTGAGAACACGATCCGAGATCTAACCGACCTAACTGCAATAGTACTGCGCATTTTGGACTAAACCACCTGCCGTAGTCAGCTGCGCAGTGCATTATTGGAAGAGGAAGTGTTTGTTGACAGTTAATGACAGATCACGGACATACCTGGAGTTGCGAGGAGGTGCGGGCGGAGCCTCAGAAATTTGGTGTCTTTGGTGTTTGTAGTGCATTAAAACGTTGTTTTCAAGCCGCATCTGGGATTCATTCTGGAAATGAAAGGTTTGTCTAGAGTGCTGTTTACAAACTATGTATAACAACCACGGACATAATTACAGCGCGCAGCCGTCTGTCCATGGTGTCTGCTGTATTTTCCTTCTTTTGTTTACTTCCAGGGTTCTGTTGGAATTTCGCGCACGTTGATTCTGACCAATCAAGAAGCAGTTTAGGAAATGTGTTCACATACATGTGGCCAATGAGTGATGTGGATCTTATCACATGACAGAATTTTGGTTCGTTTCAACTGGTGCGGATCCGAGCAATCAGTGTGGTGTGAAAAGGAACCAAAACTGCAAAAAAAGTTACAATGTATCATTTTTTGCTTTTGGTCCGGACCAAATTAACCAAACTGCAGATGTGAAAACACCCTAAACATGATAGTATCAACACAGATTAAAGGGACAGTAATTAGGATTTCCCCGCATTTAGTGGTGAAATTGTATTTTGCATTCAAACGAATAGTGCTCTCTAGCGCCTCGCTTTTCCAAATGTGTGTTGCATCTACGGTAGCCATTATGTAATCACAGATCTCCTTGTCCGTTTCAGCTGGTTCACGTGTTCTAAACGAAAATGTGTTGTGGAAATGCGTTGGTTGGCTAGTGCTTTTTGTCCCTCTCTGCTATTATAGTTTATCAGTATGGCGGAACGACATGGAAGCCTCCTTGGACTTACCCGTTCAATGTAAGTAAAGAGAAGAAATTCTAAGCTTACAAAGAAAAGTCAGATCACTGGCAGAGGTCATTTGACACCAATGAGGACATATTTATGAATAAAGACATTGATTTTGGCTAATAAAACATTTGAAATCCTACTTACAGTCCCTTTAACAGAAAACAATGCATTGTGACATGTCTTTCACGTCACTAAATTCACTAAAGGTACACCTGGTTGTACCCCTGTAGATGAACAAGAATTCTCATTGAGTGCGTTTACATGCACAATCTTACGCCGATTATGCTTAATAAACTGATAACACGTGGGGTCATGTAAACGCGTAAAGCGGTTTTCTTTAATCGGGGGAAAGCCCATAAACAGCGTAAGCAAAAACCGATCGGCACAGGTAGTTTTTTGCTCATTACGGCATGTAAACACCTTTACCGGCTTTCTCACGGTTTTGTCCATGTGCGCATGTCTCCGCGTATGAAAGATAAACGTCACACGCGGAAGTAAGTGCAAGGTAACGCATAAAAGTCTCCGCTCGACTAAAGCAGTTGGCAGAGAAACTGTGAAAATAAAAGCTCATGTTACATTTACAGGTTCTGCAGACATTAGGAGAGATACAACAGTACAGCTTAAGACAGATATTTTGTTGACTTTTTGATCAACTATTGTGTAGGTGGTGACATCACTGCCTGCGAGAAAACTGATAATTCTTCAAGTCCCATGTAAACGCAGTTGTCTGCATAGCCGGCTTACTGATTTGCATGTGAAAACAGTTTTCTGTAATAAGCAGATTTTTGATAGTTATCTGCTTATTCTGTGCATGTACTCATTGCTTCCAATGTAAACAAAACAAACCACATACTGTTGGTGTCATTTTGAGCAGAAAAAAAAACATTTAAAGTAGAAGATGTAAAGGTGGATGTTTAGGCTTAGACTTTAGACTTGATCTTTATTAGTACTTAAAGGGACACTTCCATTTGCATACCCCAGTCATGTTTTTGAATGGTCATGCATCATTTTCTCAGTTGCCGCTGAGACAGGAGAAATACAGATTTCAGTGTTGCACTTCCTTCTTTCAATGATGTAAAAATCATCATTTTGCATCATTGAAAGCAGGAAGTCCAATATCTTTGTTGAGGGAGTGAGACTACAAACACCCCTTTTCTCGGTCATATAGGCACCAAATTCTAAATGTATGTTACATTTCGACTACAAATATGACACACTTTCAATAAAGGTTAATGTCTCTACGGGTGAAATGCTCCTTTAAAGATAGCTTTGAGAATTTCGATCTTTAAAGGTAAAATATACAGTTGCAGAAAAAAAATCAAGAGACCATTTCAAGATTTTCAGTTTATATAAATGTACTTTTTATAGGTATTTGTTTAAGTAAAAATGATCAACTACCTTAAAACATTTCTGCCATATTTCTTATAAAAAACAAAGTTTTTATTAGCATTTACTTACTGAAAATTAAAATAGGAATAAAATGGTCAAAATAAAAAGAAAGATTCCGATTTTGAATAGCTCAAAGTAAAAAAAACACAATGCTAATGATTTAACATTTATTTTAGGAAAAATTTGAAAGTGAATATTTGATGTAATAACCCTGATTTATAATCACAACTTTCATGTGTTCTTTCATGCTCTCAGTCTTGTACATTGCTGTTGTGTTGGGGTGACTCTATGTCACTCCTGAGGTTCACTGTTGGAAGTCAACCGACACTGGACTGATATTGATAACAATAGGCTACATGTAGAAACTAGAGTGGTCTCTTAATTTTTCTGGCAGCTGTATTAAAATGATTTCTACTTGTACACACGCAGTAAATTAAAATGTGTCTTTATATTGAACAGCTATTGTAGATGCCGCCAGTGTGTTCCTATTTTAAATTTTGCACAACACGGACATGCTGTTTGCGAACCCCTTCGCATAGTGTTACTGCAGCTGAAATAAATAGACTTTTAGATCATGCATCTTAAATAAGTGTTTTTAATTCATATAAATTGCTAAGAAATATTTTATTTGAATATAACAAGATTTATAAAAAAAACTTAGAACTTTCTTCTATATTTTACATTAATACTCCGCTCACTCACTAGTACAGTTAATCTTAGCCGCAGTACTTTTGTTGTCCTCTGACTTTTCTGTGTTTTCTCTTGTTTTTATTATGTTAATGTAAATAACCTGCAATTTTATGTTTCAAACAGAGATGGCGATATAGAGGCCAAAGTTACAGATTGCAGCTTTACCATTTATGCTTTCTGCAGATACATTTAACCAAAGCTACCCATGAACTTTGCAGTGCTAGCACAATGCTCTACCAACTAAGCTACAGAAAGATGTATTGTTTACATAAGGAACTATATTAGCTAACTTCTGAAAGTAATTCCGTTATACACTTCAATAAACCGAACTATAGATCTTGATTTTCCAATATTATAGTTAACATTGGCATTGAATGTGGTGTCCTTTGGTGATCCTGACATGAGGATAGTGACCGGATGACATCACCTCTGTTAAAAAGCAGCACCTCATCCTCCTTCACATTCTTCCACTTAAACGATTAACCCCAATCATTTGCAGGTGTTGAGAGACAAGGAGTTCTGTAAATATTAGGTTTGGCAGAGAGATAAACAGTCCCCATGCTTTTCAAGGAGATAGAGGGGCGTCTATAGATTTATGCCTGTAAGGAATGAAACCCAAAAAGGTCTCAGAGTTTAAACGCATGCAAACGCATAAAGGTGGGAATCCCAACGTGTGCCGTAAAGCTGTGAGTTTCATTCATATCTCCACCCAGGCGTTTGTGTTTGTCCTTCACAGAATTTGACATCTGTTTCTAAGTATTGCCTTTCAGGAGGACGTCTCTTTAATGTTACACAATCGCTTTGGTAATTTGTCATTATTCATCATACCGTATAATTTATCATATTAGGACACTTAATTAATCATTTATTCATCTAGTTGATGAAAGTGTCCACCCAGAAACATTACTTCAGCATTTTGATACACAAATCTTTACAGCCTACAGCAAAATGCAAGAACACACATGAACCAGTAAAACAGGAGGAATACTTTTGCTTAATGTGTATCGAACTTACATGAGAACAAATAAGCCTAGAAGAATGAAGATGTTTGCAATTTTGACCGTAGGTGTTTGTGAAATTCATGCCTAATCTAATGTTGAGATTGAGAGCATCAAAGTTTTATTTCTATCATTTTAACATTGATTTCAATCATGAACATACTCAGCCTGTATTAAAGGGGACATTTCACAAGACTTTTTTAAGATGTCAATTAAATCATTGATGTCCTCAAAGTGCGAATGTGAGGTTCTAGCTCAAAATACTATATAGATAATTTTTTATAACATGTTAAAATTGCCATTTTGTAGGTGTGAGCAAAAATTTGCTTCCTTTTAAATGCAAATAAGCTGATTGCTGTACTAAATGGCAGTGATGTGGTTGGATAGTGCAGATTAGGGGGTGGAGCCAAATTTCAATGACCTATTTTTCACATGCTTGCAGAGAATGATTTACCAAAATTAAGTTGGTTGATCTTTTTCACATCTTCTAGATGGATAGAAGCACACGGGACCCCATTATAGCACTTAAACATGAAAAAGTCAGATTTTCATGATATGTCCCCTTTAAAGTAAATCACAAATAGTACCGTAAAATGAATCCATAGTAGTTTCACTGTGGATATTTTAATGTTATTTAATGTTATCTTATGTCATACTGAACATTAGAAGGCATCTTTATCTATTACTGAATGACAACAAAAGATATCAACTATACAGAGGAATGTCGTGCTAGCGTGTAGTAAAGTGCATAGCTGCCAACTGACTGCATGTTTATGTGAACCAGTCATAAACAAACATCACTCGTCCATGAGCACATGTACACACGCACAGTTGGTATTGTGGATTCTCATGAACTTTCTTGCAATGAAGTGGGCAAACAAACACCACTGTAAGAGAAAGAGGAACATGCACGCACGCTACGCACAGCAGGAGGATACGGTTCTCATTATAATAAAACTAATTGGAAACAAAGTGATGTGCAAGTTTTGCTCACCCATGGGAGCACCTTCACAATGTATGCGTAACATATGCGCATTCATTACTTCCCCAGTAATGGCACTTAACCACTTTATCACTTGTTTTCCTTGGGCATGTACTTTGATGAGGTTGCCAGGTCTTAGCAGGAGATCCTTCCTTGTATTTCTAAAAATGCCCCTTGCAGTAACAAGCTTGGGTTCACGTGCCAACCCTATCCCCTTCTTTCCCCTCTCTGGAGGAAGAGAAAAGGATGTTTTAGTTTTCCCCTGGGCCCTTTGTGAATGAAAATGAGGTTATTTGGTTTTCATTTAAAAACATTTAAACAAACAATTAGTCAAGTATGGAAAAAAGTGAAACCATGAGCATTTACTTCAAATATTATAAAATGAGACTGGACGAAATACCCCATTGTTTGTCAAAACTGGTTGGATTTATATGGATAAACAGCTTTTATCTTGTTGCTTTAGTTAATAGGAGACAGTGTTTACTGTAGAGGTTATGTTTTAACATTGCTAAAAAAGTGAATCAGTCCCTTTTAGGGATGATTCATACCTTTATTTGGTCTTGGACGTGTGTGTACAACCCTTGACTGTGTGAACCAATTATTCGCTAAACCCCGACCACCTGGTGTACTCTTCTTGTTTACAAAGTTTCTTCAAATTGTAATAGGACGGAACAATGCAGTGATGCATTATTGTTGTGTTAGAGCACAAAATGTCCGGACGTAATCGGAAGCAGTTAGAAATGACCTCAAAAGGAAGAACCGTGGCTTTGTTTTTGGAAAATATATCAGAACATACCTTAGGTGAAGTATCCTTGATGCTTGCTGTTTTACATAGAGCGAGAGACTGAAAAAGAGAGACCATGCAGCGCAAGACTGAACGAGGATGTTTTTTCCCTGTACCAACATTCTTGTTGTGAACCACAAGAGGACTTGTCATGCAAATAGTGCATTTTCCAACCAGAACTGGAATTTAAGAGGGGCGAAAAAGCACAAAGGAAGAGATGGAGAAGTGTGTATACGTATGGCAGAATTCAGCTTGGAGAGGAGGTCAAACAGTGAGGCTAGAAACATTTTGGTTGGCAACCACGAGAAACACAACTGTCACCGTGTTACATTGCACAAACATTGAGGTTAACCTGAAAAACATGCGCATATTCTAACACGCACTTGTCGATATTAAATACGGTGAGGTCATGGAGATTGAGTCTGACAATTAAGAGCGATTATTTCACTTTAAAGCATCACCACCGTTACTGTTTGTGTGCACTGTGGGAAAACATCTCTGTTGGTTTTCGTACCTGTTCATGTTTGGTTAACAGTAGCTTGTAATTATGATGTCATGTTGTAAACTGTGGGCGTTTCAGGTGTTTGTGTGATGAGATCAATCCATTGTCAAACCCCTTTGGTACCGACCCAGCATCTATGTCATGTGCATTTGTGTACAGTATATAACCACTGATCTATATAAATGACTGGATTGTGCGTGACGTCACAATTGTTAAGCCACCGCGCCGCCATGTTGGTATGCTCAAACATTCTATTAAATCAATGGACGTTATCAGATTTTAATGATAAAACATCACTTTACAAGTCTTCATTTTTATATCTGAAGTCTCCATGTACATTATTAAAACGCAAACGTCCTAAGCATGTACATAAATATTTACTGAACGTTGTACATTTTGCTTTTTAATCACTTATTATACATTTATCTTTATTACAGTATCAGATTAGTAGACAGACCACAGCATATTTAGTATTAATGACAAACGTGCTCATTCTGAAATCTAAATAAATAATCATGCTTTGTACCGTATGTGCATGCAATAATTTGCTGGTTTTGTAATTATGTTGTCTTTACAAGTTACCTAAACTTATTCAGAGAATTAACGCTGACCGTGCCGCTTAATGTCAAAAAACTTTATTTATATTGGGTTTTTGTCAGAATGCAGAAGACACATTCACCTTAACAGTTTTTTATAAATCCCTTATCCTGCCGGATTAAAACATAAACATTGCAGATAACACCAGAATTAACAATTAATTTACGTACACATATCCTTAAAAATAATTTTGTGTGACTGATACACTGTAAACCGGGTGAATTTTGATCATGATTTTGAATGTAAGTCCTCTTTCACACAGTAATTCTAGTAAATTACCATAAATTCACCAGAATGAATTTACCAGTAAATTCAAAAATGTGCTGTTCACACATGCAGTGACGTTCCGTCTTTATACCAGTAAGACATCATTCACACGTAAGTATCAAAATACCGGTAAACTCGAAGTGAAAGCGGAAGTTACCTGTGGTGCGCGGCCGCGAGCTCCGTGTCATATTTGTACACAATGGCGGGTTATGACTTAATATCGTCAGTCCGTATTTTGTTGTTTTCACATCTGTGGCAAACGGTCGCGAAATTGCTCGTGACCAAACAACATTGCGTTAGGCGGCGTCAAACGGAACCTGTGTTTGCACATTAGGCTTCACAGAGGGTGTGCTAAGGACGTCGGCAATTTGGCAATTATATGGTAAGCTGTTTTAAACAACTTTGAAGAAATGTGGATGTTAACTTCAGTTGTGCTCGACCGGGTGTGCCTCATAAGCCTTGAAAAATGAAGCCTCTGGCTCTTTGATCGCCCCCTGGTGGCTGGCTGCAGTACAAGTCATAAACCCCGCCCTCTCCATTCAAACGAATGGGACTCTGCTCTAAATAAAAAAAATATTTACACTTCCAATAAAAGTTTCCGATAGATGGTTTTGGTCCTTTCAAGTAGTTTTTATCACGCTGCTATGTTCAAGTCTTCATTATTGTGGTAAAATTCATTTTAGCATGTAATTTGATGCAATAGAAACAGGGCGTGACGTTATGATTGGCATGGTTGAATTGGTCGCGCGGGCGTTTGGGCGGATATTTGATACTGCGGCTCCGCCTCTGGCTCCACGGACGATTCCTTCTGCGCATGCCTTGGCTCCAAACTGAAGTTTTTACGTAACATGGCGGCGACCGTGGTCGAACATTTTTGGCTTCAATTTATTACAATGGTGGGAGGCAATGTCGCATAGTCCATCTTTTTTTACAGTCTATGTGCTCGACTTTTAAGCAGCATGGGTGTGGAAACGAACGTAAACAGTGCGGTGGTAAACGCGTCATCTGTTTAAAAACGTTCTGATTGGCCCGATCTGTCAGCACGGTCTGACGTCGTCTGTTCTAAATGCCGGTAATCCTATATTTTTCGTTCACACATAGCGCTTACCAGTAAATTACTGGTAATCTTACAACCTGTCTTACTGGTAAATTGGGAGCACCGATTTACCGGAAAGGTTCTGTTCACACATGACATTTTAACTGCAATTTACCAGTAAATTACCAGTAAAGACTGTATGTGTGAAAGGGACTAGTGACGCCCCCGCCCTGTTGGGATTACCAAGATGGCCGCTCGAACTCTGCGCTGACTTCACCTCACGCTGTTACTTTAAGCGTTCTATGCGCAATCCAGTCATTTATATAATGTATATTACTCAAACATGTAAATTACATTTTTACAATTATGCATTTGACGGATGCTTTTATCCAAAGTAATTTACAGTGCATGACATTTAATTAGAATTTGATCCCTTAGTAGTATATTAGTATTAGTTCCCTGGGGTTCGAAGTTCGAACCCATGACTTTTTGTGCTCTTAATGCAATGCTCTTCTATCTGAGCTACAGGAACACCTCCACATGTATCAGTCAGGATCAAGTGCTTTGATTATCACATAATCATAATAGAAATGCTGACCTGAATACCAGCCCATCATAACTTCACACTTGTCAAGTTGCATGAACCATATGACGTATTTATGATATTTCTGCTGTACCTGTACTTGGTCTCAAGTCATGCATTACCATTGATCAACAACTACAACCCAAGTTTTGAGATTTTAAAGAAAGTAAAAGCAAAAACGAAATGAAGTGTACTTGAATTCATTCATTAAAGGCTTTCATTTAAGAACTCAAGATGCTTTTATTGTGACACCTTTGAGGTGACCAAAACATGCGGTTCATGCCAAAATCAAAATTAAAATGTATAATCATTTTATTTATTTGGTTTATTTATTGGCTTAATTTTTCAGAGATAAGCAAAAATAAACATATCAAAAAACTCAGCGGCAAGCTATATTACCGGTAGTAAACTAATGGAGGGAATAGGGGACACATCAATGTCTATCCAGTCCGACTTTGTGGGAGGGATGGTCAGTCCACCTGGCCATTTCATTCCCATAATATTGTCTTCAAAGGTGCAATGTGTGAATTTTAAGAGGATCTATTGGCAGAAATGTGATATAATATACACAACATTTCAGTTATGTATAAATACCTTACATAATGAACTGTTATGTTTTTATTACCTTATGAGCCATTTTATCGACATACACTGTGGGTTCTATTGTAGCCCTAAATGGAAAAACTTCTCTACATAGTGTTTTGTCAGTACAGTATGTTATATCAGATGACAATATGTTTGTCCTGTGGAGGCTAACATTGCTTCTCCATGTGTTTCGAAAGGGAGGGAACTGAGCCGTTGGTTTGATGCCTCTAAAATCAACACACAGCAGCTTTAAGAAACTAAAACAGTCTATTTTTGCAGTGCATATAACTAACCATTAAGTTTATTTCTACTTTTTCCTTCCCCTTATTTGACAATTTCCTGTTGATTGTAAGAACTAATCCTCTGTATGCTGATAAAGAGCAGTCAGCAAGCTGTGAGCACAACTGATATGTTAATACTGGAGTCTTGCGGACACGATACTGCTTAACACAAAAAGGGGACTAGGGGATGATAACGATGATATAGGACAGTCCATATGGACAGTCATTGTAATACTGACATATTTAGAAAGACCAATATCCAAAGACAGCTGTACAATTCAACTTTACTTAACACTGTCTTGTTTCATTTTTGTTCTCGCTGTGAAAAACCTAATTTTTGAGACAAAACAAAGGGCACTGATGTATTTTAAGATGTCAGTGCAAGTTGTTTTCAGTTTTGACAGCGCTTTATTTTAGTCAAGGACTAGTCTAATCCCTGTCAGGGAAACCACCCCTTTATGTGAAACTGGGGGACAAGTACCTGTATATGAAATCTGGTTTTAAAATGTTTTTTTATTAAAAATAAACAAAAATCACCTATTGAGCAAATACATAAACTATAAGGGGCCTTATTTTACCAATCCAAGTGCATGGTCTAATCCACTTTTTCTAATTTAAAGATTGGAAAAAAAATTTATGCGCCTAGCGCACAGTCTAAAAGGGTTTTTCCTATTCTCGTAATGAGTAATGGGTGTGTTTTGGGTGTAACGTGCAATAAACCAATGAGAGTCTCATCTCTCATCCCCTTTAAAAGCAAGTTGCGCTCATGCCATGTCGATTCCCATTTAGATGGCAGAATTTATAAACCGAAAGTGGAGGAAGAAGACCACCAGTTTAAGATTGATATAAAAATTGCGTTGTTTTTATTTGTATTGAAATCTTTGGTTTTCTTTAAAAGACGTTTTCTTTCAGTCATGGAAGTAAAATTAGCAAGCTTTTCATTGCTGTAAATGTATGGATAGCCTACATGATCAGTGTTATCTCAAAGAATAATTAAAAAATATGCAAGAAAAGGTTTGTACTCCAAAAATACTTTATTTGTAGCAAACAGGAGATAAAGAATTACAAACGTGTGGAGAACCGAAACGTTTCAGCACTTGGACAGCGCCGTGAGTGCTTTGAAAAGCATTAAAAAAGGTTCCCATCTCACCATATCCACAGGTACAAAGTCATCATATGCAATTAATCTGTGGGGTAGCATTTAAAAACAATCGAAATAAATGCAATATTTGCATTTGTTTAAAGCAAAACATTCAATTACTTACCAGGCTACAGATGAAGCAGCTCTTTACGCATTCTAACGTCTCGTAATCGGTCCTCATTTATGTCAAAGAGACTCAATAATAATTTTTTACTTTTTAATCCTATAATTTTTATATTTAAAAATGATTGTGTGCTGTCCATGTGTGTAGTAAGCAAACTTGAGTTGTCGTCTTGTTTATAGGCGCATATTACTTTTTGCGCTATTTAAATAACAAAAACAATATTGCGCCCTTGTCTTTAGACTTTGACCAGGTTTTAGTTGGTCAATGGCGTAGTCTATTTTAGTTGTCTCAAAATAGCAATGCGCCAACAATGTGCCTGAACACACCTCGTTTTCAGACCAGCATGACCATTGGCGCACAAATGGACGCAAATGCTTTTGCTATTTAAACAACGTAACGCTGGACATGAAAATAATAACTGCGCGTGAGTGTTCAAAACCTGGTTCCCAACAGTAAGCTTATAATAAGTTGAGCTGTCAGGTCGAATTTCATGGAAAATGTTTTTTATGGATGCAAATGTAAGTACATCAAATAACCTGTAATTTTATATTATTATAAGAGATACTAATAGAGAGGCCAAAGTTATGGATTGCAGCTTTAATAAATGTATACAGTATTAATGTACACTCTTAGAAAGGATGTGTTAATTTTTTACACATCTTTGTGCGTTAAGCTTTTAACACATTATGTGTAATTTTAACACATTATGTGTCATTTTGTGTTGATGTTGTGTTAAAAGTAACACAAAATGTGTTTTTTCAATAATTACACATAGATGGGTGAATTCTGGGACAACACATTTAGTTTTTTAACACATTCGTTCTAAGAGTGTACATTAATAATAATACCTGATAATGTAATATAAATATAGTTATTATTTGCTTTTTAAAAAAGAGGCAAGATATTTTTAAATGTTTGCAACCAAACAGTTTTGAAGCACCATTGACTTCCATAGTATTTTTCCTAACACGGAGATCAGTGGTGCTCCTGCTTCCTGCTCGATTACAAATATCTTCCTTGTGTTCGGCAGAACAAAGAAATGCATACATGTTTACAACAACAACTTGAGCATGAATAAATAATGACAGAATTTTAATTTTTGTGTGAACTATTTCTCTAAGATAATTTTTGTCAAAATTACAAAAACTGGATGATAAATATTAATGCATAGCCTCTGTGTGTTTCCATTCTGAATACATCGCTATTAACATTCATGTTATCAAAGCTATAAACAAGATTTCTTCAAGCTTAGGTTTCATACCAATAAACTTCAGCTATGTGACCTCTAATGTGTGTGTGCACCAAGCATTAAGGTCACATAGCAGCCGGTGTGAACGAGAGAAAGAAGTGGAAAAGGTCATGGGTCATGATAATTGGACAGAAAAGCCCCCAAAGGGTACAGTACCAAGTCACATAGCAGTGTTAAACAGCACACACATGTTAACTTCACACACTCAGACTGCTGACACAAGACGACGTAAAAAACACAGGGGTGTTAACAAAGACTCGTCACTTTGGCATGCTAAAATCTGTTGAATTACGCACAATGACGTCCATTTGCCTGCTGGTTCTAAAGGGAAAACACTTTGTGTGGAATAAAGCTCAGAAACACACACACACGTTACGGAGATGTCAAGGATCAGTGGGGCATTTCGGGTGAATTCACAGGGTGTGCTGTAATGCAACGTTTGATATGGCTGTTAGGTTTGAATGTGACTGAATTCTTGTCTGTGAGCCAAATCATTTACAGCTTTTGAACCTTAACTCGCTATCAATATGTGGCTTGTATCTCTTGTTTCTAAATGTTGAACTTTAGCTTTGTATTGTTACTATTGCATTCAGATTCGATGGTGTAAAAAACAGGCCAAATGTTTTACGTGAGCTTTTAGATGTGTGTGTGTCTATGTGTGGATGCACGAAGGTGTTTGTGAGCAAGGGTCATGTATTTGTTGCAATTCTGTGAAATAATGACTCCCAGAATTAATATTATATAGTACAGCGGGGTCAAAAAGAGACAAACCCAGCCGTTGGATTAAATAACCCAGAACATTTTTATATTTGACCCAACATTGGGTTAAAACAGCCCAGCATATGATAAGTTACAACCCAGTGAGTTGGGTTCGTTTCTTTTTTTGTGTGTGTGTGTTAATATCCATTTTGGTGATCCAGTCACAAGTGGATATGACCATGCTGTATCAATCCTGATGCAAAACTGTTTAATATTAAGTGCAGGTGTTGAAGAACGAAAAACCAACATGAAATTTGTTGGTTTCCATTTATGTTAAAATGTTCAAATCCGAGATCAGATTGTTGCCAAATGCCAAAGACCTCTTCATATGTCAACTTTACATCTGGCCATTTCAATCTCTCTCAATCTCTTTCTCTCTTACACACATGGACTTTATTCACTTTCTATAAATCCCTGCCCTATATTACATAATTTATTATTTTTTCTGGTCATATTCCCCTTTATCACTTACTCTTATCACGTCATATATCTCTTGTTTTATTTGTTCTTTGAGGAAATTCTTTCCGTGATGCGCATCATTCCTCCTTTTTCTCTTTTTCCTCTAAAATTCTCCTACTCATCTATTCATCTTTTTAACATTCATCTTTCTTTTCCTCTTTGAGTTTACTGGGGTTCGACCATGAGGCGCCTGAGTTCTGGTGATGATATCACAGCAACAGGGAGTTCTGTCTGAAAGCAATCGGACCCCTCCAAAATAACCACTTACCCTCTTTAATCCCAGCCCAATAAACCAGTGCATTAGAGAGATTTGCTCATGGTCTGCTCAGGGGTCAACTGAATCATTCACTGTCATAGCCGCTTCACTCACTGTGCAAGAACTCACGGGGGGTAAATGTAGGCTATGTAGTTAAAGACAAAGAGGGTCTCTATTGGACCTCTTCTGATTATAACGTCTGAGGTCATCAAGTGTGTTCATAAAGATTAATGTGTTTTGGCTTGAAAAATTGTGTTTGTTATTGTGAAAATGTCATTTTGAATGGTCTTGTGTATAATAAAGTAACTATATACAACTTCAACTTTGCTTATTCATAAAACTGACTGTTATTTCAGAGGGATTTGGGCCTTATATAAGACTTTAAAATTAAGCTATTAAATTTCACAGTGATGTCACTAATTGTTTTAACTAAAGGGCATGTCGCTGGAAAATTACCCCAAATTGGTCTTAAAGGTCGGGGTGTAAGAAAACATCAATACAAAGGGGTGTAAGAAAACATCAATACACAGGCGTATCAAGATATTTTTTGCCAATACCAAAAAAAAAAAACGCAATATCAATTGTAAAAAAAAAGATTCACACTAATTCATGGCAGTTGTTTTGATTTTAGTTTACATCCTGACCAATAAATAGCACTCTTCTTATCTTTAAACTTCAAGAGTGACAGGAAGTTCTTGGTTTGCATATGGTGGTGTGTTCTTGAAATCATTTTTTATACTGGCCTAGTCACTGGCCCCACCCAAAAATATTTCAGTGTCACCTATTTAAAATAATAATTCAAAAGTCAAATGTAATCGTATATATTTTATTCATTATTTGTTACAACAATTGGCAATTTAAAATGTAAACTCTAATTCAGAAATTTCACACAACACGCAGCAGTGTCCACAACAACCAATAAGGGAGGAGAAACCTCATGACATTGCTGAGAAGTTAACGTTTGCGACATTTTGCATATGCAGATTGCATAAGAATACATACAGACAAAGGGTCACAGGCAGAAAATATATGTTAGTGACAGAGGGCAAAGTACTGGCCCCATCAAAACTGACCCGAGCGTCTCTCACACTGGCCCCGGGACATCGGGCAGCCCTGTGACAGCTTTCCTAAAATTATATCAAGTTCTATTCCCAAAATAAGAAATATCCCAATATATCACCCTGCTTACATTACTGCAATGTTCTGCACTGTACCGCAACATATGTATCGTGACACGTATCGTATAACTAGATTCTTGCCTATAAGCATCAGCCTTACTTAAAGGGGTCATAACATGTTTCTAAAATACCATTATTTCGTTTATTTGGTGTAATGCAATGTGGTTTAAAGTGAAAAATATTGTTTCCAAATACGGTACATTATTGTTCCTCCTCTATATCCCGACTTTCTGAAACAAAGCTCATTGTTCTGCAAAGCACGGTGTGCTCTGATTGGCCAGCTATCTAGTGTGTTGAGATTGGCGGAATGTGAAGGAAATTATACGCCCCCTTACCATATTTGGAATATCAGTTCCCTAAACACAGGGTCTCTATTACATGATGGCGATGGCAACAACACTACAGCAAGAATAAAAGTTATGCCGCCTTTCTTTGCGTATACATTTGGGCGGTGTTATGTAGTCTTCCCACACAGTGAGGTAGATATGTGGCAGGTAGGTGTGGATAAGGCTTCAGTTTTAAAAAGAAAACTCTTTGGGTTTGAGACTTTAATCTTTGGGACTTTACTGATCTTCTACATGCACAAACAGCTTTAAACAATCCAATGACAAAGGGAAACATGAAATTACATCATATGACCCCTTTAAAATCAAAGTATTATTTCACAATATTTGTTTTTAAACAAAAGAGGAAAGGGGCAGACATCTTATTGTTTAAAGTTCGAGTTTAGGTTCGTGAATTAATTATGCTTAAACTGAATGTTAAACTGTTGATTTTACTCAAAAACAATGATTTGCAGATACAGTATGACAATGACATGCAAATACTTTATATCACCATACATGATATATATATATATATATGTACATTTGTACTTTAAGCAGACACTTTTATCTCTTTTATCACTTTAGTGGTTTACAAACACTTACAGTAAAATGTCATAAAAGCCCCCCATGGCACCAACTCACACCCCCCAGTTTGAGAACCACTGGACTAGACGATGTTTTAGAAAATTCAGAATGTTCAAATAGATGTTGTGTAACAGATGCGCAGAGGCAACGTCTGCCAAGCACCCTGCAGGATAAGAGAAATGGCATGATATTGTGTGGGTGTAGGTGTATTTACAGTACACTATGTTTGTTTCTTTCTATGAATGGCTCTGCTTAACAGCAGACAGAGGAAATCTGTTAGATTTGTATCTGTGTGTGTTTTGTGGATTTAAATACAACCCATCTGTGTATTTAACAACCTCGGGTGCCTTCATGCATACATGAATTTGCATGTGTGTTTTAGTCTTTTCATTGGAAGGCTTAGTTGTGTCAAAAGCCAAATAAAATGATTGTACGACTAATTTTTTTCTCACAATGGAAAGCAGCAGAAGGAAAATGTAACATGTGCGAGCGCATGTGTGTGTGCACTGTTGTGCTATAGCTAGGCAGATGCGAAAGAAAGCTTGTCAGTAAATCTTTTTGTTCAGCTTTTAATTTACAAACAAATGGGATCCATATTTTAACCTCCAGTTCCCACACACAGCACAAGATGAGGGATAAACTTTTTTCCAACACAACAATACATGTCAAAAAAATGAAAGGTGCACTATGTATCTGCAATGTGATCGGTTATAACACAAACAATTAGACATACACAAAGAATTTGTTATACTCACTCGAAACCCTGTGAGATCTTTAGTGCTGATCTCTTGGAGCACAGTCTGCTTTTTCTCAATGCTATACTAATGTATTTTACCATTATTCACTTATGTGAATAGACTCTTGTCCTCATAAGTCCCCATGCCTCCTCATCCCTCACTCCGGCTTTCGTTTGTTTGTCAGATTAATGGATTGTTTGTTTGACTACATGTTGTTTGTTTAACTTATACCTTCTGGCATCTTGAAGGTTTGCGTATCTGGAAGGGAAATATAGTTTGTATTAGTTTGTGTTGTCTGGTCTCCATGAGAAAATCAAGAGTATCTTGAGATGATGCTGAGATGATCGTGGAAATATCTGGAATAAGAAGAGACAGAGAAAAAAAAACTCAATAATATTCAGTTGTTTTATTTTTTTCCCTGTCTCTTCTTATTCCAGATATTTCCATGTGTGCAACAAAATATGTGTATATGTGTATAAGTATATGTGATTATTCCAGACAGAGAAAAAAAAACTGAATAATATTCAGTTGTTTTATTTTTTTCTCTCTCTCTTCTTATTCCAGATATTTCCATGTGTGCAACAAAATATGTATATGTGTATAAGTATATATGTGATTATGTGCAAATATAATGCTGCATAAGAGCTTCATTAAACTTTGAACTCTGTGTGTAAGCTAAATACTTGGTAACTTTACAAAACTTTACAACTTTTCAAAAAGGTCCCATTTTTTTAAATACAGTATATAAAAATGAACTAATAATGAACAATACATGAACAGAAGCTAAATATTTATTAATGTTTATATTAATATTTATAATAGTAATATTTATTTAAAAATTTAATAATACATTTTTAAAATCAAAGGTTGTATCTGTTAAAGGATTAGTCCATTTTCATAAAAAATCCAGATAATTTACTCGCCACGACGGCATCCAAAATGGTGATGTCTTTCTTTGTTCAGTCGAGAAGAATATTTTTTGAGGAAAACATTCCAGGATTTTTCTCATTTTAATGGACTTTAATGGACCCCAACACTTAACAGTTTTAACGCAGTTTAAAATGGCAGGTTAATGCATAATAAACTAATTAAATTAAATTAAATTAAATTAAATAAAAAATTGCTTATTGTTGGTTAGTTAGCCAACAATAAGCAATTATTAAATTAAATTAAATTAAATTAAATTAAATTAAATTAAATTAAATTAAATTAAATTAAATTAAATTAAATTAAATTAAATTAAATTAAATTAAATTAAATTAAATTAAATTAAATTAAATTAAAATTAAAATTGCTTATTGTTGGTTAGTTAGCTCATGTGTCATCTAGTGTTAATGAATAAGACCTTATTGTAAAGTGTTGCCAAAACATTTACCGTTTGCTCCATTAAAAAAAATCTTTTACAGGTTTTAAAGCAAAGATACCACATTAGATGCTTCTTCTGTGCTGTGTACTGATAAGAAATAAGAAAGTAAATGTACCGCCCTAGCAACGTACTACATTTATAATGTCCTCCTGTCTCTTAATGAAATGTTTTGTGAAACATGAGTACCTGATTGGCTGAATAAACACTGTTGAGTTGTGGTCTGTATGAGGCACAGTGTGTGTTTGGGTGTGAGTCTCGTAGGGGTGTTGGTAGTGGACAAAATAGTTATTCATACACACTTCTTTGTACTAGCCTTTCTAAATACACAAGTGGGTGTGGATGCCCCATGCATTAGTGTGAACCTGTGTGTGCTGGTTTGTGACTGGATGCAGTTATATGTGTGTGTCTGTTTATTGTGTATGTGTGGGTGAGAGAGAGAACGTGTTCATTTCCAGAGCTCCATAAATAATGTCCCACCTGTTCATACACTGGCAGACTTTGAGCACTCAGTTGGAGGTTTACTAACTAACTAATCTAACGAACTAACCATCTAACTTTGAAAGTCTTTTGGTGTTTTATTCTCAATACGCCACAACACGTCTAAACCTCACCCTAAATAAAGGATTAAGTGTACTGTATACGAGGCAACTGTGTTATTATGCAAATATGACATGCCTGTGCTGGTTTTAGAGATAAGGTAGCATGTACTACTGTATATTGTCTGTCATTGTCCCAGAATGCAATTCTGGAACAGGTGCAAAACATTTGTTTGACTCAAACCAGGTGATGGTAACTCTGTGCTAAGTGGGCTATTTAAACCCAGAGGTGCTATTTCGGTCCTGGGCTGAAGATTGAAATCAAACACACCTAATTCAAGTAAACAACTACTTATATATCCGCATACAAATGTATGATGTGCAGTCATTGAGTCATTGTCTTAAAATAAACCATGACTGGAGAATTCAGAAATAATATCCAGAATGCACTGGGCCTCAAATAATTCCTGACTATTGAGTGATTTATGATTTGTAGTAGGATATTAACCACCCGACATTTCAAATCAAATCCCCAGGCTTAGCTTATGACTTTGTATATTCACTTTTCAAGATCAGACAAATATTACATAAATTAATAGTAGTGTTATTGTTACTGTAAGACAAATAAGATATTCAGGGCTCAAGTTTGGACAAACTATTTGTGGCACATGAGATTAACGAAACTGTGGTCAAAGTAGAACACATAGGATATGATACTTTTGTTTATTATTATTAGTAGTAGTATGAAATACATTTTCGAGGGGGGAGATACCCGCCACCATAACCTGTGTTTCTCGTAAATTTGAATCAAGTTCAATTTGAGCAACCACAGATGTCCTCTATTCACCCCTTACAGTTGCATACTTGAACTTAAATAATTAGAAAATTGTGTTGAAAATTGTCTTTGTAAAGTTGGAACAATTTCTAAAAAATCTTGAATCCAGTTCAGGGCCGTATACCGAAGTGAAATGGTTGACGTATGGTGGAAGTGACATAGGAATGTTAATTTGAAGCGATTCTGAATGAAACCAACATTAGCGATTGAAATGTTTTGCAAAAGAGGGAATGAATGAGAGAAGAATAGACAGTGGGCTCCCTGGACCAATGCCAAAGAGTGTGCCATTGAATCTTTGTTCTCCTATAGTCCCCTATACTCTCTCTCTCTCTCTCTCTCTCTCTCTCTCCTCATGTAGCCTGCCCTGCCCTCCCTCTCTCTTCTCAAGCTGTAAGTGTGTTGGTGTGTAATTCAATCAGTGCTATACAGAGTGGCAGAGAGAGTCTGTACATGTGTGAGTGATTGAAGTTTCTGTCAGAGTCATACAGGCGTTCACAGAGACTGTGTGCTGTTAAAGTCTGCATGTTTAGTCACTGTTTTTGGATATTTTGAAAGCAAGCAAAGAGCTCAGGTACGTTACTGAACCTTGAACTATACAAGTGATTGTACATAAATCAGTAATCCTTAATCCTCTAGTTGTATCAGCTACTGTATCTTACAAAATCGTTTACATTTTAAAATAAACTTCTTTAAACTGCAATTCTTCAATATTTGATTGAAACAACAGCATGCATTTGTTAGAGAGAAACGTTTTTCTAGTTTTCTAGTTTTCTCTAAACCGTTAACTGAGATGTGTTAATAATACATTCTGACATGAGTTAATATTTAATAATTTAGATAATTTTAAACTTTGATCAGGGTGCATTGTAATGTTTAAACAGTTTAAAACATGTTTAGGTGGAGGAAGAAAGGGGAATATGTAGCAGCACAGAACACAGGATTAGTATTTGAACAATGAACATGTGCTTTCAGTCTGTATGTTTTGATTCTGGACAGAGTTTGAGGGCATATGAGAGTTTCTGGATTGAATTAGAAGATGTAGTGAAGTACTCCATCTATTATATTCCACTTACAGAATACATATTCATGTCTTTTCAGTATAACATTGTACCTTTGAAGTGAAATTAAAATGTTAATGTGAAATTTATCACAATTTTACAATTAGGTGAGAAGGGGTAGATTTCTCTCCTTTGATGTATGATGATGATGATGATGATAATATTTTTGTCATTTCTAAAATCGTAAATGGCAGTTCATCAAGAAGTATTCCAGTTCTTTTCTTTATCTAATCAAAATGTTTTAAACAAAACATACTTTTGTGAGAATATTGTTTAAATTGCTAATCACTTCATAGGTTTATATAAATACTGTAGTTTTGTTGTTTTGTACTGTAGCTCAGTGCTTACTATTACAAAATTGACCCATTACTTGACAAATACCTTCAGTATTATTCAGACACTGTTTATAACAGTGTGAGTTCATGGGATTCACGTCAAACACAGAATGTTAAATGCCATTTAGACTGTGTGTGCGTGTGTGTTTGTGTGTGCGCGTGTGTGTGTGTGTGCGGCTGTGCGCGCGCGCGCGTGTGTGTGTGTTTGCAACCACTTCATATTTCAGCTGCTGTGGATGTATCTATCAGTATTTCTAATTATGTGGTTAGTCATTCTCCATTTGGCTATCTTCTGCTATATTTGCTCTATGGCATCTCACATTTAACCTCTGACCTGTGATTTAAACTATGACCAGGGTGTAAAATGACTCCTTTATCAACTTTACTAATCAAGAGGGAATTTAGCATGAAGATTAACATATGGCCAGACAAAAGTAATACCAGAGTTTTTTTTTGCTCAAAGCTGCTCTTATAACTCAAGAGACTTAATATAGTTTTCAATTTAAGTATAAATAATAGATTTCCATTTAAAAGTCCCAAGGAGAGAGAAAATAGATGTAATGTAAGTGCAACACTTGTTGATATACATTAACAGTGAATGTTTATTTGGCCCAGGCCCGGCTCCAGTGGGGGGGCAGAGCTTGGCCCACCATGGCCCCACATAACAATCAATCTTTTGGCCAAAAATCTGTAATGTTGTACTATATTAACAGACATGAGAATAATTCTTAAGAAAAATAACATATATATATATATATATATATATATGTACAAAAAATATTAAAAATGAAGAAAACAGAAACACAACAATAACAAACCACACAACAATTGTCTGATAAAAAAAAACTATAGACATGTGAGATTTAGGCATTAAAGACCCCCCCCCCCATTCGACCGGCCCACCTGGAATATCACTTGGCCCACCTTTCATCTCATATCTGGAGCCGAGCCTGATTTGGCCTGGAATACTTTCTGACCAAATGTTTTGTTTAGTATAAAAATCTTTTGATAGCAGCCTTCAGCATCTCAGTAAATCTAAGCACAGTTTAACACATTGTTGATATTATTTTTAAAACTAAAAAAGCACATAAGATTTACTCTTTTTCTTATCAGAAAGTTAGATAAACAGAATTAAACAAAAATCTAAATTTGTTTACCATTCAACCTCATTGGCATCAAAGAGAATCCATTGAGATATTATTTTTGTGACATTTTATTTTCTATGCAAGGCAAACATACAGTACATGTATACGCTACTTTACATAATGATTAACTTTGCTTTGCTGTATTATCCATGTTGTGGTAAAATGTCTCTGTCTTCACATTACATCACCAGCATATAAAAACACACAAGATAAAACACATCAGTCATTTACATTTAAGTTAAGAAAAGATCATTTTAATGGAACCTGCCTGTACCATCTAAACTTTCATTTTAAAGCTTGTTCCTTTATTGCATCAGACATACATTTAACTCCCTGCAGTGTGACCCCCATTTACCCCCACCATTTCTGTCTGTGCCCCCTTTTCTGGTCAATGTTTAATTCTGGCTCCAGACGGATGTTTCCTGTGTTTCTGAACTGTCTGTCTGGACTGATGTCAGTAACATGAAACATGTTCCTTCATAACATCTCCAGCAACAGATGCTTTATCTCTGATAAGCCAAATTCGGAAGAAGCCAAATTGGATTATTTCAGGTCTTCATGCATGAAGAAAGAAAGAAAGAAATACAGAAAGAGAAGCAGGATGTGAATGTAGAGGACATTAAACTGACAGTGGAGAATAGATTTACATGTGTCATTTGATGATTGTTCTTAAAGTTGATAATAAAATTAAGTTACATTTCTGAATTTTGTATTTATTTTTTATATTTGTGCACACTGAGCTCCTCATATTTCTAAAATGTTTTTTCTCTTGTCTTTAAAATATAAGAAGCATGAGGCTTCCTGCTGTCTAGACGTAACAGTTGAAAATTAAATTGTGATTTTACTTTTTTATAATAGACCACTATGATGATTAATTTTAGCAGCAATATTTAACTTTAATGACAGGCTGTGCATCAAATGATCACTTCTGCACTGTTTATATCTCCATAAATGTATTTTGGAGAGCAAACCAAATGTTCGTTGTCAGAAAGTGCCTACTTTTCGGAATAAGAGCCGTACTGGTTTCTTTGAAAACCTCACCAGTGTTTAGCCCTGACCATCAAACTCTGCTTCGGGCTCCATCCTTGGCTTTTCTCGCGTGTTTAACTCTTGCCAGGAGATCAATGTTCCCTGGTTTTAATGATGCTTTATAATTATCCATGGAAGCACCAAGTGGCATTTTCATTTTTCTATCCAAGTCTCTTCTGTTTCTCTGTGGCTGTGGTCACTTGCCATAGTGCACACAAATAGTGTCAGTGAGTTGCCATTGACATTACAGTGAGTGTTGTTGCACGATGCTGAAAGTGTGAGAATGAGGAGACAACTTTGGCAGTTCTGTGTGCTCCAAGAGATGCAGTTGCTTCTCACTTGGCATCACGGTGGGTTTGAATTTATTATGTGTGTGAGATTGAAAAAGATATTGAGAAGAATGAATGAGTGCACACACACAAACTCTGTGACTTGTTGTTATTTGCTGTTGCAGATGGAAAGTTTAAATTGAGAGTTTGTGTTACATGGCACATAATGGCCAAGCCACAGAGGCAGAGAAAAAGTTTGTATTATTCTTTCTTGTTTCTTGTTCTCTCAGACACTTATAGCGTTTGACTGTGATAAGCGCTGCTGAATTCGTTTATACGGTTTAATTATTACCTAAAAAGATTTTTCATTAGCTCCGGTTTGTGGATCTGACAGCTGTGTTTTTGTGGCGACATTGGTGAACTTTGCCTTTTTTCGGTTTACAGTATTTCCACCCATAATGCAATGTGAAGTAGCTCTTTATAAATGTATTTGAGCAAAGTACAATAAATTTACAGCAAATAAAAATATGCTTTAGTTTAAGTGAGTGCCATGGATGTATACAGAAGTGGCCAGAAGTGTTGTGCAAGTTTGAAAAATTTACATCATTGATCTTAAATATTTTATTAGTGATGCATTAGAAATGTGTATGTATTTGAAGTATGAACTGAAGATCAGCTTTGAGAAGAATTTAAGGAGACGTGGCCAAAAATTACATACATGTGCAAAGTTTATAAAGACATAGCCTACGACAAATATTACCACAAAAACATAAACCTAATATGATGTTGTTTCCTTTTTGCCAAATTATTTTCTCCAAGAAATACCTTAAAAGTTTAGTGTTTTGTTGATTGTGTACCATCACTTAAAAATTAAAATGTTAAAAAGTAAATGCAATCCCCCCAGACATCATATTTGCCCATACTTTATACAGCATACATAGTATATACACTCTCAGGAAAAAAAGTACAAATAGATACAAAAGCTGTCACTGGGGCGTGACCTTTTTTTTTCAAAAAGTACCCTTTTGTACCTAAAAGGTGCATACTGGTACCTTAAAGGGTACATATCTGTAGCTTAATGGTACATATTAGTACATTTTTAAAAGGTGGCGTCTCAGTGACATCTTGCGTACCTTTATTCCTAAGAGTGTACGGTCAGATAAAGATCTCTAAACCTGGTATGGTGGCACAAAACAAAATTTGGTGATTTTTAAGCAGTTAAAAACGAGAACTATATTGTATGGCGGAAGAGCACTTAGTTTGCAGCATTTCGACCTCAGGCGCAGTAATATTGACAGGAGTTTGAGCAAGAGGGGGAGTAATCAGGAGTGATGATGTTACTGCGTGCCGAGGTCAAAGTGCTCCAAACGAAGTGCTCTTCCGCCATACAATATAGTTCTAATTTTTATCTGCTTAAAAAATCGCCACGCTTTATTTTGTGCCACCATACTTACTCATGTAATTACTCATGTAATAGGGAAAACATGGAAGTGTTCGGCGGCTTCTGAATTCATCCCTGTTTGGATCCTAAGGAATGTATGGAGCTAGGCTAAATGCTAACACATTCACAACGCGCTGTACAAAGATTAAGTGCATGCATTGAAAAAAGATAGGTATGTATTATTTCGTCTAAGTTGAGGTATGAACATAGTAAAATATTGAAAAATGGTGGTGTTTTCCTTTAAATCCAAATCCACTAACATGTGTTAAGTGTTAAGATACAGTGAAACTTTGCTTTATTATGATAAATTTGACACAAAACCTCTTTTGGTGGTTCATTATGATAGCTTACTGAACAATTAAGTGTACTGCATGATGAAGTAATAGTATTTTTCCAATGATGGTTAATAATAAATGTAACGCAAATGTAAACATTGACATTCTTTATGCTGACACTGCAATTTAATAACACCAGTTGGTCGCTTGAGTCTGTTTGTTACTGTGGCCCATTACAACAAAATTTGTATTGATGTGGCACATTTTTCATTCCTTTGTTTATGGCAATAGATGACGGGTAAAATTCCTGCTCAGAGGAAAATTACATAGGCTTTTTCAGTCTGTCTCTGAGTTGTGGTTGGGAATGTAGACAGACACAATCAAGTCGCCGTGAAGCAATGCAGTAAAGCCTTTATTTCAGAAGGTATTTGGGTTACAAGAGAAAATGGCCATATAAATTATATATGTAATGTTAAAATAGTGACAGGGTGGGTGATCAGCACTATTATGTTGATCATGGCAGAAGTAGTTCTTCAATAAATGATCAAATGATTGAGAAGAGCTAGACCAACTTTTAGCTTTTTAAAGAGGTATCTGTATCATGAGGCCTTATCACTTCACTCAGAAGCAACCTGCAGGCTGAGGAATTGCTGTGTAAATATTTGGCCGTGTTTGTGATGTTGCGTAATTCCTTTAGCCGGTCGGTTGCTAAAACAATGCAGATAGCGCATGCAAGTAAACAAGCCAAAGGTGTTAAAAACAAACATGTGTGTCTAAGTCAGATTCTGAATCTAAGAAAGTCAATGCATAGGGAACAATGTGTGTTTTATGCACTGAGCCAGATTTGAGTAGTTCTGATGGAAATATTCGAGTTGAGATTGAGACCCCTCACATGTATGTGTGATCATTACGGGCAGTCTATCAAAAGGATTTCACAACGAACCTCAGATCTTGAAGTTTGCTTACGAAGTGGTAACTTGAGAAAAGAGAGGAAAGAATTAATAATGAAGACAAATGAGCCAATAACTCCTCAGAGAAGAAGCGATGAGGATGACAAATCTGGACTTGATTTCGCCGCACTTGCGGTAAAGCGGACAAATGCTTTTGCCTTCGCACAGGATCTCCACCACATGGACATGCTGCTTTACTCAAGTGATTAGAAAACGCTCCATCTGAATGTGATCACAAAGACACATACACAAGCTGGGACACATTTCTCTCTGCTTCCTGACCTCGCTGACAATGTTTTATGAGCAGAATGTCTTACAATGAGAAAGACTGATTTCACCATGCAACAAACAGAGCATGTTTCCTTGTCTGTGTAATTTACATAATATATTCCAGCTGCCTGAAGACCTTATCGCCTGTGTGCTATTGTGTGCTTATACTCATTTATATTTATGTATTTAGCAGACGCTTTTATACAAAAACACAAGCAGTTTATACATATTGGATAACTGTGTAAATAGTGCAGCAATGGGAAATTTAAAACAGAATAGTATATAAGTGTACAAGTAAAGTTGCATAACTAAAAACTCAGAAATTAAAAAAGAAAAAGAGATCCCTTTAAAGCTCACGTAACACACGCTGTTTCTGCAATTCTGATGTAATCTGGAGTACCTATAGCGTAATATGACATCCTTTATATCTCCGAAGAGTCTTTAGTTTAATCAGATTTATAAAAGAAATATTAGCTTTACCGAATCTTTCCGATAACGTACGAAAAAATGAAGAAATAGGAGTTACTACCGCGGGAGGAGCGAGTACGAGTCATGCAACACTATACAACACTTATAACTTATGATTCACTACATGTTCGTGTCATTTATATAATATGCACGCGCCTATTTCCAACATAAGACAGAAGTCTAACTTACCGCATGCAACTCATGACCCGGTTGGGAAAATCCACCACATCAAACACACACGCAAAACTCCGCTGCTACCCCGGATAATAAACTATATCCATTGTTTCCATAAGGCTTACTTTCTTCTCCTTACATTGAAAAACACACTTCTTGTTTTGTGCAATTGTTGAGTTTTGAAATTAAACAAAGCTGTGTCGCGTGATAAGATGTTTGCAAATTCTAGCTTCTTCCGCTGATTGACGGGTGGGCGGGGTTTTCCAGGGGAAGTGCCCATATAAAGAAGTGATACGTATAGAAAACACCTGAAACGTCAGTTGGACCTGTAATTGTAAAAAACTTTCCGAAACTTGTACGAACCCTGGCGAAGTGCATTCGGCACAGAAATACTCTGTAACACACCCAAATGCTTTTTTGACACTTTGCCTACGTTTAGCATGAGAAAACAACTTTATAACTGTGTTAATAAGTCAGAATGTATGAAATACCATTGACCCCCCCCCCAAAGCTGCAATTTATTCAGAAAGTACATAAAATTCTTCTTACCTTACCCTGATTCTCAATGATAGGCTTATAATTATAATTTATAATTTGAGCTGCTACCTGTCAGATTTCACAGATAATATCTGTTTGTCATTTGTTTTTTATTTCTTAACACCATTCCAGCATTCCACATACAGTTTATTATACCCAAAGTTGGAGAAGGACAATTTGGCATCTCAAATTTACTAACCTGCAAGTCTTTGGACAGTATGAGTAAAACAAGAGTACCCCTGACACAGTGAGAAAATGCAAACTCCACACAAAAAGACCTCCTGACCCAGCCCATGCTTAAACCAGGGACCTTCTTGCCCCGAGGCAACCATCCACTGACCCACCCTTGATGTCATTCAAATAGACATGAAAAGTATGTAAAGTAACCTGATTTTATGTTTCAAACAGAGACGGTGATAGAGAGGAAACAATGAGAAAGCAATGAATTTTAGGAGAAACATCTGAAACAGTAAACATAAGTGTTGTCATTAAATACTATCCGCATAGCTTTATCATTATAGAATTGATTTAGCTGTAGCTGTTAATTGTACTCGCCAGACAACATGTAATCAACAGCCTTAGACTCCCATTTGTGCCATTAACTTTCTAAGACTTTAATAAGTTTTGTCAAGGATTTTGTTTCTTTAACCACAGACCATCACTAATCCTTAAGAAAAAAAACTCTCCTTTACTAATCCAAACTCTGGTGGTGGTTTCAGACTGTGTGGTGAATCAGACACACACATCCCTTCCAATGGTTTTATTGTAGTGAAGGTGTAGTAACCATTGGTTTATTGATTACCAATTGTACAGTAAAACCATGGTTAATTTGTGGTAACCATGGCTTACCTATACTGCCCTACAAAGGCTAAGTGCAGTAACTACGCAAACACTGAAACGGAAAGTTTTTTTACACCAGCCAGTCAAACATGTTACTGCAATTTTGGCACACACGTTTCTCTGAAATGCGACAAAATTGAACCAGGAGACTTTGTCACAAGACACAACAGATCTCACAAAGCCCATTTCCACTTTTAACTCAATTTTGACCAAATGCGTAGTTACTGCGCTTTGGCTTTGTAGGGCAGTATAGTAATTATGATTTTTGTTTTGTTTGTATAAAAATGAATCATAAATAATATTGTTAGGACTGTCATCTGAGGAAAACTGCTCATAGGTTGCTCTTTCAGATGTAAGGATTTGATTGAATTTGTGTTTCATTTAATATTATAACCTTTTAATACTATTGACTTTTGATTGAACACTCAGTTTGTGACATTGTTGAAATCTCCTTTGAGACTCAAATAGAGACATTTGTGAGTTCATTATTGAGTGTTTTTCTCAGTAGGAATATTTGAGATGAAGGAGATTTAAGCAAAAAGTTTTCATTTCCTCTCCATTTAATCTCATTAAAAGGATAGTTCACCCAAAAATGAAAATAATGTCATTAATGATTCACCCTCATGTCGTTCCAAACTCGTAAGACCTCCATTTTATCTTTGGAAACACAGTTTAAGATGTTTTATATTTAGTCTGAGAGCTTGTTGACCGTTTTTTATCTATGTACGGTATACTGTCCATGTCCAGAAAGGTAATAAAAACTTTAGCAAAGTAGTCCATGTGACATCAGTGGGTCAGTTAGAATGTGTTGAAGCATTGAGAATATTAAAAAGTACAACTTTTTTTTAAAAAAATAAAAAAGATTCAACTTTATCCAGCATTGTCTTCTCTTCCGGTTCTGTTGTGAACTGCGTGCACGAGACTAAAGTCACATGACTGCAGTGACACAGCTGACATGTTTGTAAAGTTTTTTTTTTCAAACTTAAAGCATGCGTCTCTCTCAGACTGTAAACGAAGCTGGGGCGCACCAGATAACACGTCAGCCTTAATCTTTAATCCAGCTTTAATCTATTCACACTACATTACAGTAGGTGGATGTATACACAACCCGCCATAAAATCAAAAGGAGCCAGCGTTCAAAGCCTTTGGAATATTTGGGATGTTAAAGAGATTTTATATATAACTCTTTTTCTGAGATGAATCATCTGTAGGCCACTACAGTAGCAGGGCAGATATAGTATAAATAGAAAACCAGCTAAGAGCTGAACTACACTCAACAATGCTAAAAGATCAGTTGCTAAAATTTGAAGCAGCGGATATAAATGTTGACATAATGTGTTATTTCAGACAGTTTGGATGAATGAGAGAGCAGCTCAGCTAAGTGACAGATTTTGAGCTGTTTTTGGAGCCGTCTGATTGGCAAAGTGGTGTGAATCCGAGCTGCCAAACCTTGGAATGTCGTGAAATCTTTCCAGGGTTCGCAAAGATGTAAAAAGATTCAGACAGTTCTGACACTGCCAACACTTCCAAAAGTACACAGAAGAGAAATTCTGGTTGTAATGTTGCAGACATTCTTCGGTTTAATAGCCTTGGAGATTTTACACCGTTGCTGTGGTAAGCATTCTGACGCAATACGGCCATCGCCCCATCCAAGTGGATGTGGCACACTGGTGATGGTTGAGTTAATAAATTCAATATTATGATCTAATCTTTCTCAGTATTAATCCATTGCACATTTATTTTTGCCCCATGTGCTGCGCATGTTTCTTATATTGTAACAAAAGATGAAAATTAGATTTCTGGCAGTCTCGTGTAGCAAGACCTTCAGATTTCACGCAGAAGGTCTGGAATCAATAGCAGCTTGTAAAGCAACCAGTCACAGTTTAACTCTGTTTCCAGATCATTAAAGAACATAGCACAGTCATCTTTTGGAAATCCTGTAGTATTGAACCAATCAGATGACTCCTGAATTGTTTCTTATTTGTTTCACAGTATAATAATAAATGCTGAGTCGTTTCAACCCACAATTGGATAAACGTTGGACCAACCATTGGGTTAAATGAAACTAGAAATGCCCATATTTGACCCAACCATGGGTTGAAACAACCCAGCCTTTTTTAGAGTGTGGATGTTGTTTCTGAGTGCCAGGATGGACTCAGCAGGATCCGGAATTTTGGGATTCTTTATAAAAGTCTTAATGAGTATTTTAAGATCCGGAGACCAGCAGAAGGAACAGCTGTGAGACCAAAGCGGGACTCTGTCCAGACGTCTTTAGACAAGACATTTTAAAGCCTGTGTCTGTGAGGTTAGATGAATGGATGATAGTGGTTAAGGACACTTACACAACAAAGAAAGTTTGAAGGAACCTCACAGTATGATATATTAGGGAGGTCTGGTTTAGGTTTACTTTATGAAACAGTGGTCTAGCCAATGTGTGTGTGTGTAGATTTCCCGTAACACGCTCACAGGTGTACAAAAGAAGTATACTGGGTCACTTTCAGATTTATGCCTCAAGGGGCGGGAACACCCATAATGCTGACAGTATCTGACATAACTGATTTATAACATTGAAATTGCATTTAGTGTGTACATGAGTATGTGTGGATAAAGTGGTTTCCCTGTAGACTTTGTGATTCCCGGACCTATGTGTCACACCGCAGCGCATTCAACTCTGCTGTAGCTGTGTTTGATGTGTCATGTTCTGCCAGCTGCACATACACACATAAATCTAAACATTCCTCTTTGTCTGAAAATCTCGTGACTAATCAGCCAAAGATGCCCAAGGAAAATACTGCACTGCAATAAATAAATCCTTAACAAGTTTTAAATTGGTATGTTTTGTATTCCAGCCAATGTATATAAAGATCCCTTACACAGTTGTTTAATGTTTAAAGTGCCAGATAGTCACTGTGTTTTTACACATGTATGTCTTAAACATTTTAGATGAAGATTTTAGCTGGAAAATTGAAGATAAAATGTGAACTTCCTTTTGCCCTGGGTCTATTATCTACATGTAAGCCATTTGTACAATATAGGTTGATATACCTAAAAAGTGTAAACAAGTTTGGTCAGTACAGGCAGATGTGGAAAAGAGTTAAAACTGTGATTTGTGAAGTACAGTGTTTGTATTATGGCTGTATTGGGGGAAATCTGCTCTTAGACTCTCTTCTTCTGTTGACTTAATCTCAGACGAGCGATTTGGCAGGGATTAGTGATACTGGACTGATGCACAGAGACTGTAAATAAAATTGGTTGCAATAAACTGGGTGGCCAGAGATTTTACTGTAAACATGGCCTCAGTGATTTATTCAAAATAATTTTGCCCCTTGTACTTTCTTGTACACTTACAAATGATCTCCAGCATTATAGCTCCAGTTACCACTGCTACAGATTAATTCATATCTTTCTAAATTAAAAGTTAATGTGTATCATATGTTTCTTTTAACTTGAGCTAAATGTATTCTTTTATAATCAATATATTATGCAAAATATTATGCATATTATGCAAAATCCACTTTTACAAAGTGATTGGACATAAATTTGTGTTGGCAGTGTGCGAACACAACCATCCTACAATCCACCCACTTTCTCTGGTTAATGTGATGTCACACAAAAATCGCCCCTCCCTCGGCCACTTAATGACTGTTTAATTTTACCCAAAAGCATTTCGAAATGTGTTTGTTGGCACGTTGTAGCATTAATGCAGCTAAAGATACTAATGTCCAAAACTGTATTTACAGGAACAAATCAATTTTTAACTGCATTTAAAGGTACACACATGAAAACCGCCCTGTTTGCTCACACCCAAATAGGGGCACTTTCGATATGCTAAAACAAATGACATGTGGGGTTTTGAGATGAAACTTTACAGACACATTCTAGGTACACCAAATGGGCATAATATTGACCCTTTATTCTATGTTTTTTTTTCTTTAAACCAACATACATTTATAGAAATAAAAGATACATTTGAATTGAGCATTGATATAACAAAATGTATTGCAATCAACATCAATGTGGTCGCATGAATTAATGCGGATAAGCCAGCTCAGAAAATACAAACAAAGTGACATGAGATTGTGTTGGCTGATCCACTTTGATTGACATGCCGTCCTCTCTATTTTATTGAATAGGTGGTTTTGTGAGGGGCGGGAGCTGCATCATTGCCCTGATATTCAGATCTGTCGTGATGGTGACCTGCACACTTTGGTGATCACTGAAGCATTTGAGGACGACACTGGCAGGTACACCTGTGTGGCATCTAACGCACTGGGAGCAGACAACACCTCTGCAGAGGTCTACATTGAAGGTGAGATACAAACATTTTTGACATATTTTCTAGCAAACATGCTTAAAGCAAGATACATTTAATTTTGTTAAGTGAAATATTTTGAAGATTCGTTTTTAGAGAATATATTTTATTTTACATACACCACTAGCAATTTTATTAAAGTATTTACTCAAAAAAATGCTGGGTTATTTTTAACCCAGTGTTGGTTTAGAAAGAGACGAGTCAAGCAATAGGGTTAAATTATACCAGACAAATGTTTCTATTTGACCCAATAATGGGTTTAAACAACCCAGCATTTTGGGTTGAAATAACACGGTATAGGTTGAACCAGTATAATCCAAAGGACTGGGTTGGGCCCTTTTTGACCCAAAGCTGCATTTTTTTAAATTCTTTATTTCCCAATGATGTAAAACTCATTTAAAACTCATACCATTCAAAAAGTACAGTGAGTTCATATTAGTATTTCTGGGGTACATATTGGTATCAAATGTATACATACATGTATCTGTACCTACAATAAATACTACACATTAGGATCTTTTTAAAGGATACTGCCCCAGTGACGACTGGAGTAAATATTTGACCATTTGACAATATTTGACATACTGTAAATCTTCAGGAAGTGCAATTCTCTCTCTTTTATTTTCTTATTCTGTTTTTGTCTCGTTGAAGGTGCATCCTCCTCAGATTCAGAAAGTGAAGGAACAGTGTTGAAGTCTAGGTCTGGAGTCATGCCACAGTATGTGTGTTTCAGCATGTTCTACCTCATATGACCTTTGACCTGTCTAAGTGTCTCAGCTGACAGTCCCTGACTATGTATAACCTAATAGCCCCAATTCACCAAGCGCCATAAAAGTTCCAATTACTCCACTAAAAGCAGCATGCAGGTTGTTTAAGTGTAAACTGACCTTACATAATAAGTTTCAACAGAACAATAAAGATCCTTAAGCTAAATAGAGTTGATAGAGCTGAATCACAAACTTGTCTTTGTGTTTTTATCTCACTCTGTATGGCAGAAATAAATCTCTTCTTTCCCCGTGACCCTCTTTTGCCTGAACTCTGTGTCCTTACCCCTGAACTCATCTTTTCATTTCTCTTCACCTCCTTTTGTTCCTGAGCTGCTGTCTCAATTTTTCCTGTCTGTTTACACAAATTATTAAGTGCTTGGCTTTGGTTTCAAGTGACATCATCTCTCCCATTAAAGATTAAACTCCCATTAGAAGTCATTTATAAGGTGCAAACTGCAAACTAAAAATGTAGACAGTGTTGAATGAATATATTTTTACGTAGTGTGTATTAGTGCGTGTTTAAGAGTAATTACCCCACACACAGAGTGCATGTAAACAATTTCCTACATTTAAACGTTAACTTTCCTTACATCACGTTTCTATATGTTCGCTGTTGGAGACGCTACATTAAATGACCTTTATGTTTAAAAAGTCTGACAAACACTATTAGATTACTTTACATAAACCTATTTAGATGGAGATACATTGTTTAATGTATGCTCAAACACTATATCTATCTCTGCTTCAGTCTGGTAAAGGTCAGCCATCGAGCATCAGAAACATTCATTACATTTATGCATTTGGCAGATGCTTTTAACTAAAGCGACTCAAAGTGCAAAGCATACTTTTTTATCAGTGCATGTGTTCCCTGGGATTTAAACCCTTGACCACAATGCTCTACAAATTGAGCGACAGGAACACTCTATAAGAAACTAAATATTGAACATTACAGTTTTTCCACCAGGACTGAGACTAACTCTGACCACAAACCTATTTTAAAGCTAAATTCAGTCCATCTGGAAGATTAAAAAAGCTTTTTTAAGGGTCTCATGTACTTTCATTTGGTTGTTCTAAAGATGGATTTTAGCGGACTGTGATAGACTTAGGGATTAATTCAGCTGTCACCACCGTAGACAATTTCTTCAACTTTTGACCATGATGACTCACAATACCCATTTCTTTTAACAACGAGGTCTCTTTTTGGGTTCAAATGCGCAAAATGTTAGTGATGTGTTTTTGCAGCTCTGAATGAGGTTGGTTTCAGCTATGGTGATGTTGCATGTTTATTCAGGGCGCAGAAGAAATCCACCTCCGTTTCCTTGACGATACACACAGCATCACCAAAGAGCCCAGATATCCATCCTCATCGCTCCACGCTGGTCCAGCCTCTTTCTGTTACACCACAGAGAGTAAGAAACACACACACACACACACACACACACACATTCTGGTTTCCATGTTTTGTGGGGACATTCCATAGACGTAATGAATTTTATACTGTACAAACTGGATATTTTATTCCCTTCCCTTAACCCAAAGCCTAATCCCAACCATCACACAAAACTTTCTGCTACTTCACATTTTTAATAAACATCATTTTGTTTGATTTATAAGCTTGTTTCCACACAAATTTACTGGTACCCTGCTGAAAAAACCAGGATCAAACCAGCTTGGACCAGCATGGGAATTATGCTGGTCTATGCTGGTTTAGCTGGTGGTCACCAGCACACCATCACCAAAACACAACATATGCTGGTCTTGCTGTTATGACCAGCATGGGATGCTGGTTCTTATGCTGGTTTTGTGCTGGTTTAGCTGGTGTTCATTAGCAAACCAGCACCAAAACACAACATATGCTGGTCTTGCTGGTATGCTGGTTTTTTCAGCAGGGTATTCCTATCTTTTTGGGGACAATTGGTCCCCACAACGTGATAATTACCAGGTACATACACACACACACACACACACACACACACATGTTGGCATGTGTGGTTTACTTTTATTCCATAGACACAATCCATTTTATACTGTACAAACTGTATATTCTATTCCCCTAACCTACCCCAATCCCTACAAAAAGTTTTTTAAGCCGTTCAGTTTATGTTTCTAGCATATAAACGTGTCATTACACACTATTCATGTCCCCGTAAACCAACCACACATATGCACACACAAACATGTCTGAAAGACTTATCAAGTGGACAGTGGACTTGCTCAGTCTCTGGAAAGATAAGATAACTTTAAGATAAATCTCTGAATATCCTAACCACGCAATTGTTCCCTCTCTCTCCATCTCTTTTTTTAAGGTTCAAAGCCCAGTTTCTTCTATTTACGCTGGAGATGCTCTACATAAAGCGCCCCCTACCTTCACTAAGGTAATAAGGCTGTGCGCCTTACACACAGACGCAAACCACACAACTTTAATTCACATACATACACACACTTTGAGAAATGACTGTATTAAATAGGCTGTGAGCTCCTCTGTCCTGCCCAAATGATTCAAACCTTGATCTCTGTGTGCGTCGTGTGATGATAAGTGATGTGACTCAGAACTATAAGCAGGTCTAGACAGAGCTTTAAACTTCAGTGCCAAATTTTCTGTTTGCTTGGGCTGTTAAATCATTTTCCACCTCTTTAAAAAGAAAAATGTTTGTTTTCCTAAACCTCTTTCTTCCGTCCCATCATCCCTGTACAGTATATCTTTCTTCTGAAAGACTTTAATCTTCCAAATGAGAGGATGTGACTTTTTCTTATAGGTGGGTTTATGTCATTAGACCCTTAAGCAAACACACACATACGTGAACGTACAGGCACGCAAATGATTTGGCTGGACTTCTCGAAATTAACTTGCAACATGCAACTATACTCTATACACAGAACAAGCATAACAGATATCACAAGCACATGTGTAAACAATCGATTTGCTTTGTTTCTTTTATCAGTTGTTGACAGCTTCTTTTGTCTTCAGTCTGCTAGTGTATGTACTTAAGACAGAAAGTGTTGAAACAAAGGCGGAAATATTATTTTCCATCTGTCATCATCTACTATTTACTTCCTTTCATTCGCTTATGCCTAAGCTGGTTAGCTGGTCTCCCAGACCGGTCAGGTTGGTTTGGTTTGCTGATTATAAAGGTAGCCCCTGTTTGGCCGGGCTAGGAGACCATCCAGGCCTTCTCACACCAACTTGGTGAAACTGGAAAACTAGCTAGACCACCCTACACCAGATGAGACCACCAAACTGGCTTTGGCCTTTCTCCCAGACCGGTCAGGTTGGTTTGGTTTGCTGATTATAAAGGTAGCCCCTGTTTGGCCTGGCTAGGAGACCATCCAGGCCTTCTCACACCAACTTGGTGAAACTGGAAAACTAGCTAGACCACCTTACACCAGATGAGACCACCAAACTGGCATTGGCTGGTTTGGTTTGTTTTTTTAGTGGATCTTTTAATGTTCATTAGTTTGGTTCTCTGTAGATGTTGCAGGATACACAGGCATCTGAAGGTCAGGTGGTGGTTCTGGAGTGCCGAGTTAGAGGAAGTCTTCCTCTGAAGGTCCAGTGGTGTCGGGAGGGCCAGGAGATTCAAGACTCTCCTGATTTTCGTATTTTGCAAAAGAGTAAGAGGAACTATTACTATATGAGTAACCAAATGCTTGGTTTATTAACACACTAATACATTGTGATTTGATTTTCTCTTTTTCCTTCACTCTTAATTGCCATATCCGTGTTATATCAGAGCCAAGATCTGCAGCAGAACCCGGTGAGTTTTTTTTTATTCCTGCTTCCAATCTCCTCTCATCACTCCTTGTTTTTATAAAAACACCTTCCTCATAGGGAATTACACTATCAAGCTAATATGCCAGCGCTCTTGTTGTGGCAATAGTGTTTGTGCATGATGTTATTGGCTGTGACATCATACGTTTGCAAGGTGGCCCAGATATGACTTCAAGAGCCAACGGCAATGAAAATCTCAAATCTGAGCGAAGTTTAAATGAATTGTAAAAGTTACACGCTTGTCAGCACTTGAGCTGAGTTGTATGAGTCACACGCTTTCATACAGCTGTACATGAATATGGCTCACCTGCTTTCTCATAGTGCTGTGAAAGTCACCTGTACCTGCCGTACTGTACGTCTGCGGCAGCAGCCGTCTTTCAATTGAATCACACAGCTGCAACCATCAATTACCTGTCTAGATTCACCCCACCTGTCTGTTTAAATGTCTGTCACCTGTCTATGTTTTTTCCTCAATACCGGCAATAAGATTCACATCTTGCAGCACATTTAACATCTACTACGGCAAAAATGTTTTATTAAAAAATGTAAAATTAGAAAGCTAGCTTGCAAGTACTTGGCTCTTTGGATTTAATGGAGTAATTCGCTAAAATATAGAAATTCTTTCATAATTTACTCGCCCATCTCAGATTTACGGATTATAAATTTGTTCTGTAGTTGAACAAAAACAGATCATTTTAGATAAAAATGCTGTCATGTTTTCTTCCTATATGGAGGTCAACATGGCAAAACTCCCAAAACCACATACATTAAAGGGATAGTTCACCTAAAAATGAAAATTCTGTCATCATTTACTCATCCTCATGTTGTTCTAAACCTGTATGAATTTCTTTTTTCTGATGAACACAAAAGAAGATATTTTAAGAAATGATGTAAAACAAACAGTAGATAGTGACCATTGACTTCCATAGTAGAAATAAAAAAATATTTTGGAAGTATTGTGATAAATGATGAAGAAAATATTTTGATAAATGATGGTAAACACACAGGTGATGGTACCCATAACATTTTTATTCCTACTATGGAAGTCAATGGTCACTATCTGCTGTATGTTCACAATCATTTCTCAGAATATCTTTTTTTGTGTTCATCAGAATAAAGAAATTCATACAGATTTAGAACAACATGAGGATGAGTTAATAATGACAGAATTTTCATTTTAAGGTGAACTATCATTTTAAACCAAATGACTCCAGTGGATCATATCATCTTAAGCGAAACAATATGTTTGTGAGAGAAAATAAGTAATTTGAGTTTATTTGACTATCAATATTGCACATATCTATAGCAAGATAAAAAAAATAAAATTAGGTTAACAAGTTAATGATGAATCTCATTGGTCTTGTGGTGCTGTTAGACGATTAATCGCCATTAATCACATACAAAGCAAAGTTTGTGTTTTCATATAATATATGTGTGTGTCCTGTGTGTAATTATTATTTGTATATAAATACACACACATACATACATGTATACATTTAAGGACATTTTTATTTATATATATTTTTTACATTTATATATATTATATATATATTATATTGTATATATATATATTATATATATATACACACACAAACATATATTATTCAAACACATTTATTTTGCATGCGATTGACAGCCCTCACTTGACATGTTTCGTCATGAGAAATGCAAGAACCAATGAGATTCAGCATTATGAGTGTCTTGTTTCAGAAAACATATGACGAGCTCATATGCAAAAGTCGTTAAACGCCACCTCTATCAAAAATGAGAATGAGATTGACAGAATGGGATAAATTCAAGTTTATTAAATACCAATGAACTGACTAAAGTGGCATTTGTGGATAATGCATTTCAATTACTGACTAATAACCTTTTCATTGCCATTTAAGTGAAATTACTGAACCTAAACATAAGAGCCTGATCAAAAATGCTCATTTACAAAAAAAACATGTCAGACTCACGTAGAGTGTTTTGCATTTGAGATTTTCTAATATTAACCCAGTGAAGTTGTTTGGGTTCTTTTAATGACTAATGTGCATTATAGTGCTTTGCCACTTAAAGGGGACAGAGAATGAAAAACCATTTTTACCTTGTCTTTGTTGAATAATGGTAGTCTACCCACATTCACAAACATACAAAAAGTGCAAAACATGCTAAACATCTCAGTCTCATAGAAATCCCTCTTTTAGAAATGTCAGCCAGAAAACGACCCAATCTGAAAAACTGATGCTTATGACATCACAGGCATCTAACTGCCCCTCCACTTTAATATAATTGGCTACATTTTTTGAGTGGCAGCAAAGTCAGCCAATCAGTAATGAGATTGCAAGTTAAGCCAGTAGGGGGAGCCAAATAGGTGCAAAACCACTTGTTTAAAATCCCCCACCCTAAAAGAGCTATCTGAGAGAGGTTTTTAGGAAGCTTCTAAGGCATTACAGACCCAAACAAAAACAATTTGTTGAAATCTACATGTCACATCACAGAACAAGGATAAATACTCCGTTCAATCATTCTATGTCACCTTTAATATAAAGTTGTTTGTGTTCAACTAAAGAAATAAAGGCACACACTGTAAGCATACATCTGGGAAGGCATGAGGTTGAGTATTTTTGAAAGAACTTTTATACTTCAGTAAACTATTTTTATGTCATAACATATCAAATAGTGTGTCCTTGTGTCAGTTACATGTGTCACAATGTCATTGATTACATCCATGTTTAATTGTCTGTTGTTTGTAAACTTCATGACTCTATTTGTGATGTCTCCTCTGATTGGCCCTGCAGAGGAAATCTGCACTTTGGTGATTGCCGAAGCATTTCCTGAAGATGGAGGTCTGTTCTGCTGCACTGCCACCAACAAATATGGTTCGGTGAACAGCAACGCACAACTAACCGTCACCCCAGGTGTGTTTCCACCAAAGTTACAGTACATATATCTGTATCCAACATCACATAAATATTTAAATGTCTTGGACAAATACACTGGGTGTAAAGTTAATCAGTAATTAAATTGTTTATATATTAAAAAATATATATCTATAACCATGTACAGTAAGTGTTTTTCGTGAGAATCACTACTTCTTTGCGTCTACATGGGTTGAAACCAAGCTAAGGGATAAACAAAGAACAACAAAATGGTACAATGTAAACAGTGAAATAGCCGCTCAATAGCTTCAGCATAGTAGCCTCTATAAATGTGAGGCAACATATAAACGAATGACTTCATGTGTATACAAAGCAGATACAAAAATGGTCCTCTTAAAAAAGGCGCAGCGCAGCTTTGCATCACATTTTATGGGTTCATTGTGGTGCTTCTTAAAAAGCCATACCAGCCACGTTCTGTCCTTATCACTTCAGACAGTTAGTATGGGGTGAGGAGAGAGGATACAGTATGTGTTGATAGCTGCGTGTGTGTCACACAGGACCGGAATGAATGTTTATACCATGTGATTGAGCATGTGTACTTATAGAGCCATTAAAGCATAGAATAAATCCAAGCAAACAGGACTCTCGGTTGGACACGCTCCAGGAGGCTGACGGCATCCATTGAACAGACGCCAGTTTACTTTTGGTCCATTAAAATGAATCTCATAGATTTCAAGGTACTGTTGCAAAGACTCAAAGTTTGGGATGGGAGTCAAGGTTTGGATTAGGATTTAGATGTGGATTTATTCTTGATCCAGGATTATAATCAGGGCTGGGTTGACATTATGAGGTTGTTTGTCTTGTAGGTCCTGTATGTTGGCGTTTTGCAGTGAGCGTTAAGAGGATCTTTGAATGGGATCCTGAATAGCTTCCTTAAATAAATCCCACAACTCCCTCCCTTAAAATGTGAAGTCTGGCTTTTCTTACAATACATTAATTTTGATACTAAAACAAACGTAAACTTTTCTAATTATAATAAATCTTTAAAAAAGGATGACTTGATATAAACAAGATATAAAAAAAGAAATAAACTGAAAATAGTAAAGTATGCTGTTTTTCCATTAGTCTTCAGAAACTAAAGTGATATGTTTTATTTGCTCTTTCTTTAAAAATGACCTTAAGGCTCTTTAAAATAATTTTACAATAATAAAACCAGTCGCTAAATCCCCTTATTTCAATTAGTTATATATTTATTAACTTCTTTACTTATTGCACTGTGATGCATTGTGGACTGACCAACTGAATTTCATCAAACACCTTATAAGAAATAATGATTTCTACTAAACTATAATCTTTTCTGTTACCTAGCCGGTGAAGAGTTGCCCAGCAATGGTGATACTGGGGAAGATAATGTGTTTGAGGACAGCCAACCATTCCCACCACCGCCTCCTTCTCCTCCACCCACTGAGATTAGTTTGTTAGAAGTCCCACCCAAAACTCCGCCCAGTGCCGAGGCCTTCCAGATCAACGAACTGGACATCTGGCCCAATGTCACAGCGATGCCCGTTCAGGTCTCCACAGATAACGGCCAAGAAAGCCAAACCAACCAGCCATTACAGAATGGTCAGGCTTTAAACAAGACATCGAAAAACAGTCTACCGTCACCTTCAAGTGTAAAGGAAGCTCCTTCTCCACCATCACCTTCGGTAGCAAAGGGTGTCCCACCTCTCCCAACCAAACCCAAACCCAAACTGTAAGTACTGCAGCAGATTACTGTACATCATTCAATTAAAATTAAATAACCCATAATATCAGAAATGCAGTTATGTTGTGTGGCTTTAAGTTCATTTCTATTGGCTTTAAAGCTATGTCTATATTCAAATCAATTTAGCAAATGTTTACATTTAATATTTACATAGGCTTAGTTCAGAGTGCGGTTTTAATGCTCAGTTGAGAAATCTGATTTATTTTGCGCTGGTGTTCACATTATCATATAAATGCGACTGCCATCAGTTTCATGTGTAAACCGTATATGTCCCTGAAGTGACCCGCATTGGCAGATGAAGACATGACGTCAGATGCAGCGCACTGTGTTTGCAGAAATAAACATGGATGCTGCTCATAAAAGTTCAGACTGAATTCACACTGCAATACATTAAGGACCACATATGAAAGTGGCCTGGGTCTGATTTGAAAAAAATCAGACATGTGCTGTTCAGATTGTCATAAGAAAATCAGATACGGGTCACATTTGGGCCACTTTCGCATGCAGTGTTAACGTAGCCATAATTTGCAAATGACTCGCAAGTAGCCAATCACAGTTCATGACTGTGATGTAATGACAGCCTATTCACTGCAAAAAAATTATTTAGTAGTATTTGAGTCATTTTCTTATACAGATATCTAAACATTCATTTAAAACTTAAAGGCGGGGTGCATGATTTTTGAGAAACGCTTGGAAAAGGGAGTCGGGCCGAGTACCAAAACACACTTGTAGCCAATCAGCAGTAAGGGGCATGTCTACTAAACAACATCGCTGCCACAATGTCCAGATTCTGTTGGGGTAGGGGTGTGTTTGTTTAGGTGATTTCAAATGTCAGCATTGGCTTTCAGAGATCATGCACCCCCCCTTTAAACTATAAACTTAATGTAACTTAATTCAATAAGCTTAATAATAAAAAATAGTTTTCACACTGTCAGATATATATCTTAATTGTGATTATTTTTTCAGAATACGAGGACTTAATATTTTTTTGCTTCTCAAGGAATGTAAACGTATCTTAAAAAAATACATTTTAAGATATTTGTACTGAAAAAAAGCAAAATAATTTTTTTTTTTAAATTTTCTGTGTTGGCTATTTCAAATGTAGGAATAATATCAACATAAAAAAGAAAACTGCAGTCATGAAACAATTTCATTTGCTCTTTAAAAATTCAACGTACATTATTTTACTGTTCCATTAAAAATTGCTTCATACAGCAGCTTGATTTTAACAACAATGATTTCTTATCATTGTTGAGTTATGAAAACAATAATAATTTCTTCATGCAAATAAACTATGTACATTTGCAAACGTGACACAAAAACGGTCCCTCTTTATACATAGAATTGAACATTTTTAAACATTTTTATTGTTATGCTATTGTGTTTGTGATATTCCTTAAATATCGCATGTTACTGCTAATGACCAGCAACAACTCTCTGCCTACTTTAAGCAACACTGGACACAAACATTTTTTTATTTTTTTATTAAGGAAAGCATCACTAGCACAGTACAAGTATCAGAATATTATATAATGAAATGAAGGGAAAAAAGCCAAAATTAAACAAGCATAATAAATACTAATGTACAAATAAACATATAAACAACTAAATAAATCAGAGAAAGGGGGGGTTATCCAGAGCTTGTCTCCTTGAAATAATCTAAAAAAGGGCTCCAAGATTTCAAGAACAGATCTGGTTTCATTCTAACTCCAAATGTAATCTCTTCAAGTTTGAGGGCAAAAAGTAGGTCAAAAACCCACTGACTGTAGGTGGACACAAAAATTTTTAGTAAAATAAAAGCTCATTTTTGTGGTCATTTATACCAGTGTTTCTGGGTGATGCACTATCCCCAGCTGCTTGGATTTGTCAGTAGGTGGGATAATGGGAAAGCCCCACTTAAAGAAGAAATGCATTCCATCCCTTTATCACCATGTAAGAGCCGGGTCATTGCTGCGTGCCATAAATCTCTGGGACATGTGTGCGATTTGTGTTTGCATAGATGGAAGATTTACTCCTGTATTGGATGCACATCATATGCTATCGTTTAGTCATCAGATATACTGAGATGTTTCCTGTCAGCACTTCATTTCCATGTTTTTTCTCAAGGTTCTCAGCTTTACATTATTCAGTAGGTGCAATTTGACTCCCACAAGCCCTGTTTTAGTTTTATGCGCATGGCTTTCTGAAATTTTCGGTCAAGCAAAGGTTAAGTACACTGCCCAGGGCCACAACACAAACATGCAGGTCATGCCAGAGCTACAGGTCAATACATGCTTGGGATTAAATCTAATAATCTTCTTGTTTCAACTCATGCACTACATTTTAATCAATTGCGCCCACACCAAAGTAAATTCTCATTGTTGTGCAAGTTTTCATTTTGGCTGACATCTAAGGATGACGTAAAAGTGATCCATTTATAACTTGTTCAGTGAATGAAATACAGTAAAGGTACTGTATCACAGTCAGGGAGAGGGACTAAATAAAACAGGTCAAAGGGGATGTTGTTATAGAGTCAGTTTCTTATCTGGCAGTTGTACTGTTATTATACCTGGATTATGTGTGTCAAGAGAATGCATGTGGCATTAGGGTCTTTTATAGAAACCTGTTTTTTTTTTTTAAAGATTGATTCATGTGCCTTGGAAAAGTACTGTAGCTTGTGGGTAGTGGGTGGATGTTAAAAGAAAGAAAAAAGTAATTTGTGTATGTGTGTGTGTATATGTGTGTAAGTGTATTTACAGTGGCAAACCATGCATTGCGTACATGTTGTTTACATGGCAGCATTTTTTGTGATGTTTAGTCAATCTTCCCCCCATCATCACCCCATTCGTTCTGTGATTCCAGATCAAGCGAACAAGCAGACGACTTTTCGAACAAAAGGTAAAACAAAGAATAGGTTTATGAAGCCTGAGAGTGAATCTTGTGTGTGTGCGTGGGTTTGACGGGCATGTGTTAGCAATGAAAGGGAAATTGTTTCTTTTCGTGGACGAGGTCCAGGCTGGGTTTTAAATGGCATGCTGTTTGGCAAAACCCCGTCTTTGCTTGAGCTTCTGCAAATCGCAGGATTGCCATAAAAAGCCCCGAAAGATTTTCCAGCATAACGTCACAAATCAACCGCCAGGAGCGACGGGGGACCAGGTCGAGAGACCCTAATCCCCTATTCGAAAAAATACACACCACCCCACTGCTCTCAGCCCAGCACTTTACCTTGTAATTTGGTTGTAAAAACAGGAATCTTATAATTGTACAATCACCCAGGGGTTACTGTTGAACGCCGGGTGGCAGGTTATCAGCTCTCCGCATCCTTCTGTTACCGGGCTGATTTCATGCCTGCTTCGCCCCCAGGTACATCCAGACCTGAACTTTGCCTTCTGACCTCACAATCCAGTTTACGTATTCCAGCTGGATATTCCCATCAGTGGTTTTCACATCAGTGCTTTGAAAAGAATGAAGGTATGGGAAGGCATGTTGTAACTCTTGACATTTATCTTTTACAGGTCCCCCATGAGAAGTGTTTTCTTATATTCAACTCTATTTTAGTGCTTCCGTAAAGCAGTGGAAAGTATGAGTTTGTATCTCCGGTTGTGTTGTTTGGGTAAACAAAGGCTGATGAACGGATCTCATGTTTTACAGACAGCCTCGGACATTTGCTGATAGCGCTGCTTTTAAATAAATCAGCTTTAGGGTGCGGTCAAACTAGAACTTTGAGCATGCAAATATTTTTCGGATGTTGCTGTGAATATGAGCTGGGAGCGTTTCGTCCATCTTTGCTTTTCAGTAGAGAAAGGTCACGGCATGATGTACCGATTTTATACTGGTCACATGTCTTCACGTGATGCGAATTCACAAGTCAGAGTTCTCCAGACTTGAACTTTAGTATGCAGTGAAATGATAATAGATAAATATCTTTGCACAGGGTTGCTTTTACATTCTGACGCATTCACACGAGTATGAATGGAAGTCAATGGAACAAAAAGTGTAGGGTGACCGGCCCTTTATTCTGAAGCACTTGCTTTTGTTTGCTAGAGTGCCGCACGGATAACATATTTTTATAGGCCAACTCGGAAGTTAGTGGGTCACTGGTTCCCTCAAAAAAAGCCCATTCATTCCTTCCATAGACTTTTGGATTAACACAAAAAATAAATGGAAAAATGTGAGGGTAACAGTGGCCTGATAACTTCCTGGTTGGCCTACAAAAATACGTCATCCATTGGTGTTCATTTTATGGAGGTGGACAGTAGTGAAGTATTTTTACTCAAGTACATTTTTCAAGTGTCTGTAGTACTTCATCAGAAATCACGACATTTCAAAGCATGATTTCATATTTTTTACTTCCCTATATGACTTTTTATGCTTAATTATAATAAAAATCTAGTACTTTCTTTCTTTTTTTTACTCAAGTAGTTTACTCAAGTTTTTATGAGTTTAATGGGTTGGCTAATTTGTATGAATTCATACAAAGTCAATTGTACGAAAGTGTATGATTTTTAGGGAAAAAAATCAATAATGATAAACCAATCCTAACCACCCCCCTAAACCCAACATCAGAGAGGTGAAAGCAAATTGTACAAAAACATATAAAGTTGGTTATACGAATTAGGCACCTCATAAAATACTTAGGAACCATGAGAGTGTGTTGGAAAGTACTAGATTTGTAATGTGCCAAAGTAATCAATGTAAAAAAAAAACACTTTTATGAAATGTAGTTAAGTAAAAAGTCTGATATTATGTAATAAAGTAAAAACACTCTGATAAATCACTGTACAGATACTTGAGTTGAGTAAAAATGCTTTACTACTGTACAAAAGTTGTCACTGGGACTGTACCTTTTAAAACATTATAATATGTGCCATTTTGATACAGATATGTACCTTTTATGTGCCAGGATGTACCTCAAAGGTACCAATGTGTTTCTTTGAGGTACCAATTTGCACCTTTGTGTACAAAGTGTACCGCCCCAGTGACAACTTTTGTACCTTCTTGTACCTTTATTTCTGAGAGTGTCTCCAACCTCTGCTGATTTCCTTCAGGCATTTGTTCTGATCTACAACTGGAACATTATAATAAGGCACTTTTAGGAATGGGATCAGTACAGCGTTTTTGTTGCAGTTATTAAAATAAAAAGGATGTCTGTGGTTTCATGTACTGATATAAACAAAATCTTGATTTCTTTAAGTTTTATTCAGAAAGGAAATGTCTAACCGCTTGTTAAATCTGACGTCATGCATCACAGATTCTGTCTATTTGTCGCTGTAATATACACCTAGTGTGCCGTAAAACTACAGAAAAATCACACTCCTAAGTGGTGTCCGAAACCTGAGTGAACAACTTCATTCCCTACATTCATTCACTACTTTTTACCCACAATGCACTCTGATTTTGAGGGTTCATTCGATGTACACTCGTTCACTCATATTTCCCATGATGCAACGGGAGACGAACGCTTACCTTGGATCGGCTGAAGGATACTGACAGTAAACACCAAACATTTACGTTTATACACTTTTGTTACTTCTTGTTGTCAGTTATTTTCTACTTTTTGAAAATAAACAAATGAAAAATAATTGTGTTATCTTTTATTTAAAATCGAATACACATTTTTATTAAACAAATAATAAATAAATAAACAGCAGTAAATAAATATTATAAGCAGTTGTTTTGCTCTCTTTATTATCAACTAATAGAATAAACATGACAAATGTGAAAAACAGTAAGAAAGTAAACTTTACCATTTCACAGCACAATCAATAAAGCCACACAGGTGTTTATGATGAATCTCTGCGACAGCTCTCTGACGCATGATATTTACGTCAGTGTCATTTTCATTTGCTTCTTCCCCATATAGTGGACTCAATTGTCATTCCCCATATAGGGAATAGTGAATGAGTGAACGAGGGAACGGTTTCAGACACAGCTCTAGCCTTTATCTCCATACCGAAATCCTAGATGGCCAAAAAATAATTCATCACTTTTTGGACGCCATAAATCTGAAGAATATAGTGAGATAATGTACACCACATATGAACGATTGTTGAGTGGAAGCTCCGAAATTGTATTTCTTACGTTATGACTTAACAAGCGATAGTCTCAATGTGGCTGTTATCATATGCTATAGAAGCATACATCACAATAAACAAAATAAAAAATCGTAGCATTATTTATATTTTACATTTCCTCAGAATGTTGCCATGAAGATCTATATCCATAATAAATGTGCACTAGGAAGCACTAAGAAAAATTCAGCTTTAGTTGGGTATTTAATGAAGGTCAAAATAAATTAGAAGAAGCACTTTGGAAAAATATATACCACAATCACAGGCGTTGCTATGTGGAGGGAATTATGTTTTCAGAGGACCCCTGAATTAGCCGAAAAACAGCAGGCAACTTCCCTGCTCCCAGGGCTGTGTGAAGGAAAACATGCATTTTCGATTCGCCCGGATTAAAATTACCAAGTACAAGCGAGACAAATTTACCTGACCTTGTGTAAACAAATCCCTTCTGAATACATTTAAGGCATTAAATTTAAATAGAAGACTCACTAAATCATTATCTGAAATATACGAGAAGTTCAGTTTCTGCTTTACATGTGCTTATAAGGTGTTAACATACATCAGCGTTCATCACCTTTGAACTGTGCAGTCTGATAAACGTTCAAATCTCTTCACACTTGATCTCTCGGTCTGTGACGCTACACCCTGCAGTGATAAACGCCATACAGGAAACTGTGCAGTGTGTTTTGGCAGACTCTGGTGACAGCAGGAGGGCCCGTGTGAGATAGATGGTGCCCGATGTCCTTCAGCACAGGAAGAGGAGGAGAGATAGAGAGAAATAGTGTAAGGTGTGAAAGTACATGTTGATTGGTGGATGAGTGTTTCCAGTGGACCCAGAGGAAAGGCTTTGTAGAAGTTTGGAGGCCACCGTGCCATATAGGCATTAAGCGTATGGGTGTAAATCTACGACATACCATAAATTAGTGACATTTATCTTAACAACTAAATCCCTGCCACTGCTGAGGTTTCATTTTAAAAAAGCTACGGGCATCTGGATAGGAGGAGAGACTTGTTGCTTGTGTTGATTTATGATCTCGGTGGGTTGAAATCACAGGGCTTTTATGGGAACATGCTTCACAGTGTGTAAAGCCCATAGCACACCAGAATGATAACACCTGGAGCTTGTAAAGACGGAGAGAAATGCGCACAGTGAGATGACTATCTAGATTCTGCTCTATACGCTATCATTTTGATTATTGAGGGTTACCTCCCTCCTCATTCCTCTCGATACTACACCCCTGGTTTTAAGTTAATTTAATACTTGTTATGGGTATGTTAGTTGCCAGTACAGAGTTGAGGTGTACAGATGGCTTATACGTGGACTCTATACGTTCTGCCAGGAAGTTAAAGGTGTTGTATCCTGTCAGAGCCACACCAGAGCCAGACAGTGAGGCAATAATCATTCACTTCCTCTAACAAAAGGACCAGCATGTGCACATGCACCACTAGTTTAGGGTGAAAGTTGGGTCATGGCCTAAAGAACGAGAAATCCTCTCACACCCTGATTCATCAGACGTCTGTGACACACACAGACACTAAATGTCTTCAAGTAAATCTTTGCAAATTAGGCAATAACTTACCTTCTTATAAATTTTTTAAACTTTTACCCTGTGTTGTGTTCAGGATTTTTGCTTGTTTTGGATCATTGAGTTGGAAATGAGACATGAGAGAAAGACATAAACAGAGCGAGACAGATTAGAAAGGAAGTCTTTAATCCTTGCTAAGTCTAAGCATTGCTATCTTCATCGTGACTGCATTGCTGCCATACCGCATAGATCAAACCTCCCGCCCGCCACAAACTTTTGTAAACCGCAGCAGGGGTGGTCGTCATAGACACGAAAGACAACTGCAACAAACTGAGGGCCGGTCTCGAAAAAAAATCTGCTCACATTTTTGCGATACTGCTTCTTGCGGATCACAACCACAGAAGCTTGCTCTTGAATGCGAGAGGGTTTTCGCTCTCAAATGTTATTGTGCTGGTGTTTGTTGATGTGATTTATAATGCTGATGTGAATCTAGTAATGCTGTTGCTGTGTGGTAAATTAATCAGTAGGGTGGTGAAAGGCAGTGAGTTGTTGTATGTATGGCTTTTATAACTATTACTGCACTGAAATGCCTTAATTTTTTACTATAAAAGTAAAAATAGTTTATAATATCTCTTTAAAAAGCATGTAATTAGGATTCCCTATTGATTTCAGTGAAAGTCCTGGTCAGCCAATCACCTGAGCTGTAAATTTCACAATAATGTACATTTATGCATTTGGTAGATGTGACTCAAGTGCATTCAACCTACACAACTTTTTTATCATCAGTATGTGTGTATCCCTGCGTTGAAACACATGGCCTTTGTGATGCTAACACAATGCTATACCAATTGAACAGAAACTGTATGTGACACCTGTATGTGCATTACATACAGTTCATTCTCTACATTAAGGGTTAAGCTCAAATTGTGTTAATGTGTGTCAATGTTGAGGATGCTGCATATTTCTTAGGACGCAGTGGTCAGTATTTTACGACACTGTTTCAGTCGTGGCTTTCTGGTCATTTTTTCATTCAAGCATTCCTGGTAGTGAACACAAAGCAAGCTTTAACATTGAGAACAGGGTCGAGTTTTGAATCCATATCATCTTACAGTATATTGTTTAATTGTTTGGTTTGCCGATTAGCATTTCTGGCTTGTGAGTCAGCGTTGTTTCTTAAAGCTGTTTTGTTTATGAGGTGTTGCTCGTAAAGACCCAAATGGTATATTAACAATCATTTTCTTACAAGGCGTTGCGTGTGGTTTAGAAGCTTACCCAAAAGAAAACAAACATATGGTCAAATTCCATGTGACAATACAATTTTAACATGCAGGGAAAAAAGGTTGATCGCGAATGGTGACACAGCTCCCTAAACATTTTTCTATCCATTATGCACCTCTTAAAGTAAATTGAGGAAATCGTTTTTTTTTCTTTTGGGACCTGTGATCCCAATGTTAGAAAAGACTTCAACTTTTTAAGTTTATACAGTGATTTTTCTTTTTTGTTTATATACAATGCAGAATGTAATAAGTAAGTAAAGTTAGATGGAATGCAGATATCAACATAGAAAGGGAAGCTCAATCCAGTTTATGATACAAAAATAGGTCCCGCATTTTTTATTAGCTCAGACAGTTTACTTTAGAAGGATTTAGCAGGACAATGCGCTCTGCAACGGAAGCCAAGAAGGGTAAAATGTAATTGAAAACACCATTGACCTGTGTTGTCCTTATAAGGAGATGGGGGGATGCAGAGTTGGCGGGAGGACAGGAGGCTCAGCGCTGTATTGGCTGGTAGTGTTAAAGTGACCTACTGGGAATTGAGCCGCTTTCCAAATATGGAAGAGTCCAGACCATCCCAATAGAAAATCATGTTACTGAAAACAAAGAAAAAGAAGATGAGAAAGTAATAAAAAAGATATCAAGAAGTAGTTTTGAATTATTTTAAAACAATTATTCAGTTTTGGAGAAAGTTGAAGAAATGTTGAGTTAATGATTTAGCCTGTCTCTTAGTTTAAAGAAACTTTAATGAACAATGAAGTAATCCATAAATGTGGTTACATTGACATGAAATTAGTGTGATAGAAACTTTAATACTTCTGATGCTAGCACAGTAGGGTGTTATTTTTGTGATCTCATTTATAGATATTTCATCTGGTCAGAACAGAATGTTTAAGATATTATAAGGATTTTTGGGGGTGGAATGACGGCACTTGTGTGTTGACAGAATGGAAAGTTAAAACCTCAACTGATCTTCTGAGTTTAAAGGTCTCTAGGTCTGGAGAGAAATGTTTTGCATACTAACCATGGCTCTCTTAATCATAGACACTTTAGGAATCGCATTGCACATTCATGCATTTGGCAGGTGATTTTATCCAAAATGATTACGGTGCATTTAAAGTAAATGTTCAGTATGTGTGTTTTTTGGGGTTCAAACACATGACTTTTAGCTGAAGCAATGCTTTACCATTTGAGCTACAGGAACATAATCAGAGACGTATTATAATTACTGATCTGCAGTAAATGTGAGTGCATACATGTGTATACATTCATTGGGGTTAGTTTCAAATGCATAAATTCACTGGGGTTCATAAATATGTCTTGATGGCCATTGTAATGATCGACACCAGCAAACATGAGCTTGTTTTTTACCAGCTGTCATGACTCACTTCTGAGGATTAGAATGAGTGTTGAATGGACTGTTTGCTCCCTTCTTGCTCATAGGGGCGACTCATCTACACCCTAACAAAATCACACAAGTGAGCCAAGAGAGGAGCAAAGAGAGATACAGAACAATCCTAAAAATAGACATTACAGACTGACCAAGAAATGATAACAGCACCCTTACTCCCTTTGCATTTACGCAAATACACCCACACTAGTGAGGACATGTCATAAATGTCCATGGTTTTTATAACAGGCTTACTAAACCTCTCATAAACCTATGGACATTTTTCTGATTAAAATGAATCTTGTTTGGCTCACATATGGACTTTTAACTAGTGAGGATCATCTAAAATGTTCTCATGAGTTGCTTTCAAAGTGTTTTATTACATTTTTGAGGGGATTGTCAAAAATTTGGCCCTCACAAACCGGTACACACAGAGAGAGCAGAACACAATTTTAAAGGTGAACTGAGATGACAAAAAGTGAAATAGTTCCAGAAAATTTAATCTACAGCAGATGTAGAAACTAATTGTCAGTAATATGTGTAAATGCAGAGCAAAGTATACAGATGTATGTCATTAAACAACATCAGATTAAAAACATTTCTTAAAATTCAAAAGACTGACTGAAGGACAAAAAAATTCATTTGTTAAATTTATAGTGCACAGATAATTACATTTTTTTTTTTTGTTGAAAATTTGCCATTGAGGGTGTTTTTAAAACAAGCTCATATCTTTTTCAAAAGAGAGATGTTATCTGGTTTAGATTTGACTACTTAAATAACAGGGTAACAGAGGCAAGCACATGGATTACAAATAAAGCATGAAGACATTTAATATTTAATTGTGCCATATAATTTACATTTTAGAGTTTAAGATGCAAAATATATTTAAGAGGTTAACTGCTGTTTTTTTATAAATGTCTACCTCATTTTGACTGTGCTGTCAAAAGTATACTGTTAAAAATGTCCTTATTACAGTAATCAATGAAAAAGTGTTATTTTTGAAATAGTAAGAACAGTTTAACTCGATTACACACGTTAAAGTTTAGTCTTAACAGAATTGACACTGGGGACTTTTATTGGGGAGGTTTCGTGTTGCAAGACTTTTATTTTGACAGGCATGCGGCAGACTGTAGTCAGCGTGAGTCACTCAGCGCTTGTCTGCGCGTTCTTTTATAAAGACGCGAGCACCTGACAGAGCGCGCAGTTGTCTGCTGTATACAAACTCAAACACACCTGTGAGGAATTACCTTCATTAAACGGAAATAGCAAGGTGAAAGAAGTAGGTAGCAACTTTTAAAACTTTCATAAAAGTTAAACTAGAATCATTTTTTTGCATTAATTCCATATGTTTCTTTTGTTTTTAATGCAGATGTTTAGACAGAACATTAATATAACGTTACCTGCTTACATTAAACTAAATAGCCTAGTTGTGGATGTTTTGTTTCTGTTTTTGGTTTATTTCTTTTTTGTATGCAAGGATTTCTTGTTTTTTTAGTATGTTAGAAAGTTTCACACATCTATTAGAATAAATAAAAAAGTCGAATGAATGTCCTAACAATATATATCCTAAGGACAGCAGAACAGAATGAACAGTTAAAGTTTGTTTTATACACTCCTAGACTTTCCTAATCTTAAAAAAATTTATATTTGCATTTATTCATGTAACAGATGCTTTTTTATTACACACAAAATGACACAAACGACACAGAAATAAGGCATTAAAAATGCTTTTAGTCAGCACAGTAAAGCAGGGCTCTGGCAACAGATTTGGGTTATTCAAACCTCAAGCTTCCAAAATATCTGGAAAAAAATTATATTAGTGGCTTTGTCTTTTGCATTTAGTTTCCAGGTTTAAACTGTTGAATGTTTTGCATGTGTTAGCACTTAGCTGAAGGCAGCAGTACCTAATTGATGGTTTGCTTAGTGGAGTCTCAGTACATAAAAGCCATTGTACTGTTATATTGATTTGCGCTCTACTTCTCCTTTGTTGCTCAGTTTGCCTTGTTTAGGGCTGATTTCTCCTCTGTTCTTACTCCTCCCTCCCTCTCTCTTTCTTTCTTATAACTTTTCTTTGCTGGTAATCCCATTTGATGGTGATGGGTGATGTCTTCTCGGCCAATCCGGAGAGGAATGTCTTCAGCTCACATTCCTACAATCCAGACATATACACACTTTGAGAGAGAGAGAAGGAGAGAGAGAGAGAGAGAGAGAGAGAGAGATGCAGTGGGACATTCTGTGTGAAAAGAAAACAGTCTGGTTTTATTTTATGTGCTGTGCATGCAATTAAAGGGGAAAGCAGTGGAGAAAAGAGCGAGATTGGTGAAAGAACAAATAATGGACTGTGCAGATCAGTACGTTTAGACTGCAGATAACTCGAGTGGAAAGAATCAACAGTGAATGGGTCCGATAATGGAGCTCTGTAATGTTAAACACATTTGCTGTTATTGCTGAGACTGAAGGTTTCATTCATCCCTTTTAAATAGGATGGGACAGGAGAGATGGAGAACGTTTTTAGTCGGAGGAAGAGACAATGGAAGACTGAAATCAGATCATATAAAAAGATTGGGGGGAAAGTGCAGGCATGAAAGTGAGAGTGTGGGAGCTTGAGAAGAGAATGAGCCTTTTTATTTGGCCCTGACATCTTTATGGAAAGTTGGACATTTCCTGGTGGGGAGTGTGGAGTGCGTAGGGCCGTTTGGCTTGGGCGGGAGCCGCATTGTGAGATCAGATCTGGGTCAAGCAACCCCAAAGCAGGAACACACTCTACCAATGCCTGTAATCAGAGAAGGAGCTCAAAAGCACAGTTTCCAGACCCTTTGTGTGTACAGAAATGTTTAAGTTTTCCATATCTGACTATTCGATTAGTAAAACGAACTAGTTTTACATTTTATTTGCAGTTTTCCACTGTACTCTGTATAATTTTAGAGGGGATGCTTTAATTATTGTGCTAATGCTGTGATATGTGATTTAGTTGTTAGATGTTTGGCATAGTCAAACCCTCAGTGAAAAGTTGCATCCCTAAATTCATCTCAACAGCACTTTATCCATATGCATGCAGATGGATGTTAGCTGAAACCGATCTAATATTTAGGGCTTTTCAAGGAATAGCCTAATCATTCAAATACGTGACGATTTTCATTCTACACATTTTTTGAAGTGAAGTCTACTCTATGTACTCAGTTGACCCCTGAAAATGGTCAGAAGTGGAAGATTTTGGAAAATCTTGTTCATAGTAGCATGGCAAACATCCAAATGGTTGAATGTACGTTAGTGGCTATGTTGGCAGGAGAATGCATCCGGTTTGGCTTTTTGTGATTGACAGTGCTGCTATTACATTCAATTCTAATGGAAGGATCAGATGCAGTATCCTGCTCTCATTTTCTAAGCTGTGGCATGAATAGACTGTGTCTCAATGGGTGTGTGTGCATATATATTTATGTATGTATCTGAGTGGAATGAGACGCTAGTCTGATCCCACAGATGGTCAAGATACTTTGTGTTGTGGCAATTTAAGGACTCTGTATGGTTGGAGTCTGTGCTTTCTGCGTTATAAAAACCAACTGTTTGAATGATGTTAAAGTATGCATGATGGTGGTATATAGAGTAGAGTGTGTATTTGGATCGTGATGAAGTGGAACTGTCGAAAGAAGGCTATATAAGAAAGTATACTGAGCTGGCAGGGTTTGGGTGTGGTTGTATTTCATAAGGAAAATTGAGTGAATGTGCATAAGGAAAACATTTAGAAGTTTAAGGATGCATGGGCTAAACAACTATACCATTATTGCACAACGTTATCATAATACTGACGAATTCATGCTAACGGTCTCTAAATTTCTCTACATCACAGCATCACTGCAAGCTTGCAAAATTACTGTCTAGTCAGCCTATATGACTCATGTATGTGTCCATGCATTTGAATGGAATCAATCTAATGAATCATTCAGGTTTTAGAATCGAATCAGATATTGAATCACTTAAAAACCTATGAATAATCCACAGTTTAGGGGCATGCTAATGCAGTGATGATGAGTCGCGAAACACATTCAGATTTGTGCATTGTCGCATTTTATGCATAGGTTTTGTTACAGAAAAACACATTTATTCTTGTTTTGACCTTGTGGCTTCGGTTCAGTTTCGCTGTCTTGAGTTACAACTTTTGATATATGACATGTATTTATAAAGCCTGATACACACACACACACACACACAAACAGTTTTTGGGATTTTTTTAGTCATCATTTCTTTTATTCCAACTCTTTAATTCAAACACAAGCACACAATGCAAGAGTTGCTTTGTAAACGCAGGGAGTCATCTAATTATCAATGTTTAAACTCAACAACTTCCTGTCCTCTTTAATCTACTTCCTGTGATTCCAGCCGGTTAACAGTTGAACTCACGCACACACTGGGAAACAAATTCACACAATGGAGACGTTTTTACTCTGAAATCATGCATGCATTTGTCCTTAAAGCACAATAATGGTGCCAGTAAGCATATCTGCAGGTTTATCTTCAGCTTTTTATGTCTGTAAACACAGGCATTAAACACTGATCTGTTTAATTAAAGGGATCGACGTGAGACTTTAGCGTGAGAAGAAGCAATGCAGATTAAAGGGAAGAGTGAGAATGAAAAGAATGAATGAGAGGTACAGTACACTGTTCCTGTAGCTCAATTGGTGAAGCTTTGCATTAGCTTGGCAAGGGTCAAGGGTTCGATTTTCAGAAAACACACTGTTACTGATAAACCTTGAATGCCCTTTGGATGAAAGCATCTGTCAAATGTGTAAATGTTATAAAAGGTATGTGAGAAAAGGAGGCTTTTATCATCCCCTTACTAAAGTATTTTGACCCTTATATAGCTCAATTCTGCGTCACTGGTCCATTCTTCATAAGAAGAAGTGATTGATGGACTTATTAACCAATGACTCATCTCTTACCATTTAGTTCTTAAAAGGGATTGTTTGTGTTGTTACAAACCTGTATAAATTTCTTTGTTCTGAGGAACACCAAGGAAGATATTTTGAGGATTTTTGTAACCAAATCGACCATGAGCTGAATACGAAAGAAGAATACTATGGAAGTGAATGAGGCTCAAGATCGGTTTGCTTGCAAACATTCTTCAAAATATCTTCATTTTTGTGTTCATCAGAACAAAGAAACTATACATTTATACAGGCTTGTAACAAAATGAGGGTGAGAAAATAAAATAATAATGTAGTCTTTTTGGGTGAACTATGCCTTTTAAAGGGCATATTATTTGATGCAAAAGCCGCTAAATGCCACCTCCATCGAAAATGCGATAATGCTATTAAACAAATGTTCTCAACACGTATTTTATGTTTAACTAGTATCTTCGCTTCGAATCCTTTTAATCCCACCTCAGGCCTTTCAGAATCCACATCGATTTTCTTTGTAAAGTCCTCTTAGTGCACAGAAGATGAATCGGATGACCGTGGATCACATTCAAACTTGTGTCCCTTGTGAGTACTTGGACCTGAATACAACGTGAATGTGGCAGTGATGTTGATCACAGCGCCCCCTAATGTGTGGTTCAGTTTATTAATTTTTACATTCTGAGTTTCATTATTTGCAATATTTCTAGTTGCATATTTAGGGATTTTGCAACTGTGTACTTTGTATTGTCCAAAAGAAGTGGAGGCTTTTTAGCCAAAAAAGTGAAAGACGATCAAATTTGGTAAATCCCAATGAAATTACTAAAGTGACATTTGTATAAATTACTGACCAATAACCTTTTAATTACCATTAGAGTAAAATGACTGAACCTAAACCATAAGGGCATGATAAAAAAATGCTAAATTAAGAGAACTTTTTTTCATTTGTAAGCACTACTTTATGCTGCAAACACCACTGTGTTTTATAATGGAACAAATTACCACTTCAAAGTGTGTGTGTGTGTGACTATAGTTTTTTTAATGGTATGACAAAATTGTAGCGCATAAATCATATATTCTGGTTTCCAGCATACGCCCTTACTTATGGGCACTCTGGTGAGGAGGAGAGATGAGAGTCTGCATTTGATTCAGTGCTATAGACTTCAGAGGAAGATGAGAGATCTGCAGGATTGTGCAAAACAGAGGAAGAATACAGATTAAGAGAAGAAACAGGCTGACAGATGGAAGACAAAGTAGATTCCTAAAGTTTTGGGGGCAGTTTAGAGTTTAAAGTGATCTTTTGGTACTGTATGACTTCATACTGTACACTTTATACTTTCTGTGCCACAGGATACAAGAAATAACGTTTTTTCAACATGCAACAAAGATAATCAAATTTAATTCAAATCATTTAAGTTAAATCGTTGTTTTTGTAGTCTAAACAGATAAAATCTTAGTATGAAATCCAATTTATTTTTGACAGCTAGCTATATGAGGAAGTTTTTTTGGTTTCATTGATCTTACAACGTTACCATAGCAACCAATCTCAGTACACCAGATGTCAGATTTGATCAAGCAGTCTTGTAGATTGGATTTGAAAACTCAGATCCAGAAATCGGATTTTTGTGCAGTGTGAACAAATCCATAGTGTTTAAGCAAAGCTATTTACAGTAATTTTGGACAATTTTTGACATCAGCTGAACAGTTTATGATTTTAAACAGACTACTTTGACCATGCGTGTGCGTTTATACGAGGTCAAGCATTTCTCTGGGGTTCCAGTAAAACAGTAGGAGCTGCATTTGTTTTAAGTGTAGACATTTTTAGACACGTACTAAATTGAACAAGAATGTGTGTGAGTGCAGGAATGTGAAGTGTATGTTTTGTGTCCATGTGAGGGGTCTGCTATATCTCCACTGTAACAAACTGAGTGGCTTACTTCATGTAGCCTTTGACTGAAGGCTGTTGTTATTTAAGCAGTTATACATATGGATTTTCTATGGTAGCATTCAATCTTTTATTATATTGAGGTAGATTTGAATACAGCAGACTGAGATCTACAGTGTGTTTGGATGCTAAGATTAAGCATTGAGCTCTGGTGATCATGCAGGTTATTTGGGTTCGAATCTTCACATGCAATCCTTTCATTCACCATATTTTCTCGCCATTTCTACTGTCTTACTGTAGACAAAACCAGATGCAAGGGCTTCTCGCAACATTATGAGCTGGTTTGATTTTCCTGTTTAGACCTGTGTACTACATGAAAGCTTCATCTAAGCTAGAAATATACCATGTCTGAATGTGCTGTAAATTATCACATTTTAAGAGCATAGATAATGGTACCTATTTATGCTCTCTGTGCCTTTTAAGGCAAGCTGATTATGTCATTACCGGCTGACCACCTTCCATTAATTCAGGCCAGAATTCCAGAAATGCAAAAAGTAAACCAAGCATAGAAACGTGCAAAACTATTTTTAAAAAATGGCTCTGTGAATGTACATTGATATTTCTTGAATGCTGGAAACTATTAGGTGGGATATTAAGGGCAGCGGTTGGAGAGATATTTCTGGAGGGACTTGTACTGCCAGACCTCCACCGACTGTTAATCAGCAGCTCTTAGAGAGAGAGACAGAAAAGCAGAATGAAGGATAAAATACATAAAAAAATCAAGATTTAATTTTTTTGTTCTTTGTGCTCACTTTACCTCAGAATCTAATTTCTTTCAATTTGGAGATGTGGGATTTGCAAGAATGGATTTTGAAGAAGTGAGTCTGATCGTCTGGTGCTTTAGACTCAAAACAGAGCCAAAAAAGGAATGAAAGCACAGCAGCACAAGCGCTCAAGTCCAAGAGCCTTTCACCAGCTGCCAAAATATTCCTGTAAAAGAGCTCTGCTGATGTAGACTCAAACGTAAGGCCGATTCAAAAAACAGCAGAAGATGGAGAGGAGAAAATAGATGGGGATGGTCATAGATGGTCATTTATTTGTTTAATGTGGTGCAAACCACTGCCCATGTCTCCAAAATAAAGTAATGTCAAGCTAGTGATTCCCAACCAGAGGAACGTCAGCAGCCTACCGAACTGCTTACAATTTTGGCTTTGTTTGAAAATCAAATTAAATCTACAGTATGAGAATATGAGAGCTTTAAAATAATCACAGTTAGTATGCAGTTTTTTGTATTAACACACATTTTCTAAGTTCTATATAGATTTGTATTGGTATACATATGCATGTTGCCTTTACAGGTAGACGTTTGCATCATGACCCGCAACTCTTTTTAGTTAATAGTAGTCATTTAAAAGGTACTGATGGGTGTGGTGGTACAAAAATGTTAGGACTGATTTATTTTTCTGTTTTTTCCTTTAACACATCATTTGATTTATTTATTTAATGTTCTAGGTTTTGTGTTACAGCTTGGCGAAGTTTTATACACACACCGAATATTCCTGTTTTTTTATGTCTCAGCGACTCTGACTTCTCAGCTCGCTCAAGCTAAAGTTGGTTAGAGGGGAGCTTTCACCTCGTCCATTTAAACAAAAAACGAAGAGGAGGGAAAACGCAGTGACTCATTAGTCAACATCTGGAAATAATTAGGTTAAACAGGGTTTTGAGATGTGACAGGACTACAACCCCCCCCCAATCCTCTCATAAAACACACAGAAATTACACCGATTGAATTTAGTTTCAGGAGATTCTTTAGCGAAAGAGAAACTGGCAGAAAAACACCAAGCTACAGTGGACTGCCTTTTATAGCTAGTCTACGCTATTCTGTGGAATTATACTGTGGGTGATTTTGGTTAAAAGCATCTGGACATGGTTATTGGGTTGTTCAAGCGGTTGTTGGGTAATTTGTCTAGCAGTTTCTAAAAACTAGCCGGACCGAGTGGAGGTTAATGTGCGAAGAAACTGATTACATTTTGACCTGGGATAACTTTTTTCCAGTTTATGGGAAACTGTAGACAGCAGATATCTGAAAATGACTTGTGGCCATGGGTTTTATGTATGTACTGTAATGCTCAGTCATACACCCACATTAACACGACACAGCACTAAGATCTCTTTCGGTTTTACTTTTTTAGTTTACACGCAGTTGTCATTATAATACAAACTTTACTCTCTTGAGTGGATTTAAGTTTCCTTCCCTGAAATTCGACATGAATAGATCATGCATACCCACACAAACAACTATCCCACCAGCTCCTTCATAGTTCACTAAATGCATGTGCAAGAGCGTCTGTGCAGATGACACCCTGCAACAGTCTATGGGCGAAAGGATTAAAGTGCTTCCAGAATACGTACACATTATGTATATGCTGCAGTCTGGAGCTCCTTTCCTCCTGTGTGACGGGCCATGCATTCTGTGATAGAGTAAGAACCGATCTTCTGCCGGCTTTTATGATCTCACTTGCTTTACTTTATGTGTGGCTTTCAAAATGGAAGAAATTTCCAAAATATCACCTAAAATTTTCAAAGAAATGTTCAAAATATCACATTTGTGTCACATTTGATTTAGCAGATTTAAGCCTCTGGTATAATCTGTTATTTTATGCATACTCGTGTGTACATGTGCAGTCGAACGCACAACTTTGCAAAGCATAGTTCATTTGACTCATACACTTGCACTGATGTTTGACGCAGGGTTTATAAAAATAAAAACGGTGGTGCAGGTATAGTACTCTTCTGATGACGAAAACTGCATCACGCGCACACGGACCCTCGCATATGCGCAAAAAAATTGACTATACTTTGACCTTTTATAGCCCTAGCCTGTTTGCTTTTTATTATAAATTACAGGTGGTTGGTGCTATATGAAGTGCACATCTAAAGTGAGTTGCTAGGTGATACACAGACCTGTATCAACTTTAGTTATATTTACTAAATATCTATTTAAAGGCATTGATTGCCTTCACTGTCATAAAGGGCCAAAAAGTTTCCTAGCTGTCAATGTGGCACTACCCTTTCAAAATGTACACCTTGGCACCAAGAGTTTACATTAGTTATAACTCAAAGGGAACATACTGGTACCAAAGAGTGCATATTAGTACCTCAAAGGTACAGGTTGGTACTAAATGTGTACATATCTGTACCTTAACGATACATACTGTGTTAGGATCTTTTTAAATGGTACAGCCCCAGTGACCATTTTTGTCTGACAGTGTTAAAAACGTTTAGTTTAACATAAATTATTACGACACAAATTTCCATAGAGATCCCCTTATTTTATGTGGAACATTTATGTAGGCTGTGTCCGAAAATTTAGGCAGCTGACTTGTTGCCTTGTGTCTCATGAAGCAATGACTTCGGAGGCATTAAGGCAGCTAAGAGAAACGCTTTCGGACACACTTCAAAGGCAGCGTGTTTAAAATATAAATAGATATAACTAATCACATATTTGAAAACTACAATACTAATTTCTCGCTAGAAATGCTATTAAAAAGCGAAAATATACATTTATTTACACTAAATTTGTGCTGCAGCCGATTTCTTGGCCGCCATTTAATTTTTTCGAACTGGACCAGTCTCGACCAATCACATTTCCTATGCGCCCACAAGCATAGAATTATGGGACAAGATCTCAAGAGTCAGGAAGTTAACCTAACATTGGATTCGGACATGCCTTGATGCCTTCCTGCCTTGGGATGCTTCCGCAGAAGACAGCAATTTAGAGTTTTCGGACGCTTCCGCTAGAAGCTGTAGATGTACTCCCCTATATAATCTTGCTATGCAACAAAAATAATGATCTGTGATGAATGCTGTGTGGTGATTTAGTGAGTAGGAGTTTGTGCCATACTGTAGCTGTTATAGGTCATAGATTTATGCTGCCTTCCCATGCTATGGGAAATATCATAAATGCCTAGTTGTTACCTAGTTGGACATTGGACATGAACAGCCTGTCAAGTGATATTTATGATGGGGAAACTGAGATAATTTTGATATTCGGGTTTTTGAGTTGGGCGGACCATAAACTTTAAACATTTTGGCGGGAAGATTGATTGCTGTAGTGATTTATATTTTTATTAGTTTTCTCCACAGCAGATACATGGCTTTGTTAAGTCATTAAACTCTTGTGTACACATAATAGATAATCATTTGATGCATATTGTATGTTTTATACAGAGGCATGGTCTGAAATGATGTGCAAGTGCCAATTTGTCAAATGTCTGAAACGCGTGCTAAAGTTTAAAAAGAGGTGGCTGCATTAGAGCGTATTTCAAAATTAAATTATTTTATTCACAAATCTGTTTCGAATTAACCTTTTAAAATGATTAATTTCAGGCAATAGTTGGCCAGGCTGATAATCAGTCAATCCCTAGTTAAGTGCTGTATTGACCAATCAGCATCCAGCTGATTTCGGTTTCATCAAGATTCATCCAAATCTGGTTTTTTTTTTCAATAATTGTGTTCAAAGTACTTAAATTTTCATAGCTAAATTTAACTTTAATTATTTCCTAACAGAAACGCCGCACAGCTGAAACAACTTCAAGATCAGATCCTTCTAGAGCAGCAGCAACAACTCGATCAGGAGGTTTCCCCTTCTCAGAAACCTTCGCAGGAAGTCCCGCCTCCATCTCCGCCTCTCCCACCCCCTCCCTCCTTTCAGGAGCTGGAGAGCAGCACCATGCAGACAAGCACCTTCAACTACGCCCGTCCCAAGCAGTTCATCGCTGCCCAGAGCCCCACAACAAGTGGTGTGCAGCTGGGATACAGCACCCAGTCTTCTACCTCTTCAGGCTCCAACCTGTCCTCTCCATTATCCCCCACGACGTCCCACAAGCCATTCAGCCGCATCACTCTTCCACCCTTCCAACAGCAGTCGCTACTGACTAAAGCGAGCAGCGTGGAGTCTCCAGGCTCTCCTTCCTTCCCTCCACCTCCTCCTCCATTTCTCAGCTCCAGCAATCTCTCCTCTCCTTCTGGTTTGCAGCAAGACTTCCCTCCACCGCCTCCACCACCTCCTCCACCTGTCACTTCCAGCCCCGCCCGCTCTGATAACTCTTCCCCCTTCACGCTCACTCCCACATCACCAGCGGGATTTCTGGTATCGGTTCTCCCATCTTCACCTCCTCCACCACCAGTTAATGCATTGGGGTTGCCCAAGGGTAATGGCACAATGTAAGTACCCACAATCCTCTGCTACACATTACTTGATTTAAAGGAATAGTTGACCTAAAAATGAAAATTGATCTTAGTGTTGTGCCAAACAAGTATTGTTTATTTTCACAGGCATAGATATGGTTGAACTGCTGTTTCTTTTATTCTATTTTTGAAAATAATTCCTGTTAATAATCACAAAAGCATATACTCCCATTAAGCCTTTATATCGGTGGTGCCCAACCCTGTTCCTGGAGATCTACTGTCCTGCAAAGTTCAGCTCCAATCCCAATCAAACACACCTGAACCTGGCAATCAAGCATTTCAGGGCTACCTAAAAATTAAGAGTCAGGTGTGTTGAAGCTGGTTTGGAACAGGAGTATAGATCTCCAGGAACAGGGTTGGGCATCTCTGCTATATATTATTATGAATTTGCATAGTACATAACCATGATTCCAGTTAAAGACTTGGAAATATGCATTGAATATAGAGTATAGCATGTGCTAATCTGGATCTTAGGTTCCTAGATAGACTTCACTAAAAATCTACCACCCAGAAAGCAATTTGGGCTAAAACCAGGCTAAATTTGGGCTGTCAGTGAAAATCTAATAGACGTCTACCATAGCCAAAGAATAGACGATACGTATAAGTTTAAAACAAATGAAAGCAAACACCTTGAACACCTGTTGCCTTTGCCTACATGTTGGAATATCATACTTCAAGTTATTTTGGCAAAAATGGCATGTAACCAAATTCAAGGCTATTTAGGGTAGAAGTGGGTTACTCATAGCCGGGCTAACTATAGACCCAATATAGACGTCATTTCAACGTCTTGGTTTTTGCTTGCTGGGCAACCATTCCCACCTCTGGTTAATACTTAACTTAATTAATATTCCATACATGCATGCATTCAAGTGCACATCTAAAGTGACATGAGCCTGACATGAGCTCTACACCACTAGGAAGAGCATACAGAAGGAAGTCTTGGGTGAATAAGTAATTTGTAGTTTTTCCCCTATTTTTGTGTTGCTCTGTGGAAGATGATATACAGCTGTGGAAAAATACATTTTAATTAATTCGAATTTTCCTTAAAATACATTTAAAAACGTTATGAGTATTTTGTTGTTGAGATATTAATTTTAACTTGTTTTCTCTGCAGTATTGAAGATCGGAAAACACTATCGTTTTTAGTTATTTTGACCATGTTTTCCACATTTAAAGAGCACCTATTGTCCGATTCACGTTTTTAAATTTCCTTTGGTGTGTAAGTGTGTATTAGTATAGACACTTAGAACGGACTCGCGTTCTCGTGGAGATTGGTCTTGCCAGGCGACCTTGGAAGAACGAACTCAGAAGGTCGCGAGAACACCGATCGCACTTGTGAGAATTGAGATATGTGCGATCTTCCTGTTGGTCACCTGACCTCCCCAGATTTCAGCTCGCAAGTCTGCACTCGATGCATCCTCGATATCAAGAACACATCCGGGTATTTTCATGCGTCCTCTGTACTTGTGTTCTTGAGAATTGGAATTGAACTTACTTGACTGTTAATGATGACGTAGAGCGAGAACACAAGGACGCAAGATCGCCTAAGAACGCATATTGAGAAACAGCCAGTGAAATCCGGAGCTACAAAATTGTGCAGTATGTGAAAAATGTGTTGTTTTTTAACCATAAACCATGCAAACACATTGTATTACACCAAATACACAAAATAACATTGTTTTTAGCAATGAAATAGGTGCTCTTTAAATAACAGTAAATAAATGCAAATAAAAACATAATTTTTATTAAGAATTTGGCAGAAAGTGTTGTCGGTAGTTGACAGAATAAAAAATTATAATTTTACTTAAAAAAAAAATAAACTAGTAAATCTAGGCAAATTGAAAGGGACCATTGAATTGGTCTCTTAAATATTTTTTCTGCCAATGTATTTGCATTCTTACATGGAATGTTTATGGAAAAACAGGGATCAATGTGCGCTGAGAAACATTGAGAGTCAGGCCAGTGTATATGAATGAGAAAAAACATTTTTAGAAAGCACATAAGGTATGAGATTTTTTTTATTTTACTTTAAAATGAAACTTTCAGAGAATGTCTAATATGCTCTCTTCTATACTTTGTCACCTTTCCTTACACACATACTCACCTGCAATCTTTTATTTTTAATTATTCATATATTTGTTTTAAATCTCCTGTGAGTGATGCTAATAAAATGTTATAAAGCAGTAGATATCTGTAGATCAAAGGGTTCCTTATGATTCGTGATCTTTTCAGAAAATGATCCTGCATGTGTGACTGCTCACGAAACATGAGTTTTTATAACCCACTTGTCCATCAGAGAGGGAGAGAGAGATAAAGAAAGCGAGAGGAAGAGAGCTTTCCTGATTCAAAACTGCTGCTGGATCATTCATCTTTATTATCTCTCACTAGTTCATCTCTTACAGTACATCCCCCACTCTCACTCTCTCGCTCAATCTCTCTCTTCCTGGCATTCCAGAGCCAGAGGGGGAAAGATAAGGGACCGCTGTGGAATTCTGAAGCGCACACACAGACACAAACAGATCATGAAAACGATTCTTGGATCCCAGTGGAAAATAATTTCACATTTGTCTTAAGAAATTTTTACTTTCACATAGCAGTTTATTATAAAAGTCGGAGTTGTGTTAACTAGTTGTTTTGTTGTATGTGGCTGTGGCTTGCATTCCTAACCAGCTTTTATGAAAAGATTTGATGGGCAGGTAATTATTAGGTGGCCATAGTTTACAATTTAGCCTTGTTAGCGATCAGATGTAATTTCAACACAAAGATCTGAAACAAATGTATAATTTACAAGTTGATCAAAGTATGCTTTTCTTTTATCAAACTGTTGACAGTTTCTTTTATGTTTTTCTAATTAACATTTTTATGCACTTTTAGTAAAGTTTAAACTGATACTGGCACACTAGAGACACTGGATTTCATTGCAGCGTCTGTCTTTCAACACCAGCTTTATCAAACACTGCTACTGAATCTATAGTTGGACGAATGCCGATGTGTTGTTTGTTACTTTTTTAACAAAGTATTTTCTCATGTATTGTATCTGTATTGTGAATATGTTTCAACAGAGCACTGCCACGTAAAACCACACCCCGGACGCATCGCATCATCTCTGATTCAGACATCCAGGGCTCCAAAGATGCAGTCATACAAGACCTGGAGAGAAAACTGCGTTTTAAAGAGGAGCGACTCAGCAATGGGCAACAGGTTTGTTATTGTATGCATGCGACTAAAATTGTATTTGGGTTACCAAGGACTTAAAGGTGCCGTAGAATGTAAAAGTGTATTTACCTAGGCATAGATGAATAATAAGTAGATGGTAATAACATATTGTGAGCCTCAAACACTATTGTTTCTTCATTTTTATGTAAACCTTCTGCATGCAAAAGACCACTGGAAAACAGGCCAATTCCAACATAAAACAGATTGTGATGTTACAGTTGCGATGTACACCCCCCAATTTTTTATTATTTACAATGTTGTTATGGTAATAAAAACAAAGTTTTGACTGCTGAGTTAGCGCTATATTCTAGTTGATGCTATATGATAACATTTTGACTGAGGTTCTACTAATGGCGTTATAGTTACGTTTGGCAGGTCCATACTGAAATAACACAAACTTACCACTTAGAAACGTCCATCCAATCTCCAAATATTTACAGATTCAAAATCTGTATCTTTGTCTGATACAGGCTCAAAAATAAGGTCTGTATACACACACAGCGCTACTAAAATGAGCTGCTCTGAGAAACAGCCAATCAGAGGTCAGCTTAACATTATTATTCATGACCTTTTCAAATAAGGTAATAATAGACCATTTTATTCTGGGGACAAATCCTATGGTTGTAAATAAACATGGATAAACGTCTCTAGATTTTTGCAATTAAAGTTTTGCAATTTTTGCATTCTTTGGCACCTTTAAAGTATATTTGTAGTAGATTTAATACAAATTAACATGCATTAATACTACCATGCTAGCCTTACTAGCAATACCACATCAAATATGATGTGTATTACAATCAATCCAATAATGCTGGCAATTGGGTTTGACTAGAAAATCTAATTTACCTGATATTTCACCTAAATATTTTAATTGTGTCCTTTCTATGCATCTTCCAAATTAACATACCATGATTAGTTACAACTGGGTGGATTTTGTTTCAAACAAGATTATATTTAACCCTGTCAATGAAATCCAGGCTAATGTCTCATGATAAAATCTTTATTATTAAAAAAAGTTTAATTTCGATAATTGTTTAAATTTCAATATTTGACATGGCCTTACTCTTTCAATATTAAAGATATCAAGGGTATATTTTTACAGAATGTTCTTTACATTATGTAGGATGATTTTATGTAGAAAACAGTATATCACAAAAATGACTTTAGCTGGGTTTTCATAAAGGTCACACATGTTTTCACTGTAACTATATACCACTTTAGGTTTGGATAATATATGGAGAAAAGTACCTTCATCAACAACTCTTCAAACTAAGATTCATCATTGTTTACCTACAAGCCATCAAAGAACCATCCACATATTCAACTAATAGCTCTCAATTTACTATTACCAGCGTCCAAATAAACTAAATGCTATCGCTTGTGTGTTCTTACACACTAACCCAGGCTCTGACAGATTAATCCTGCTTGCTTTCAGAGGTTAACCTATGAGGAGAAGATGGCTCGCAGGCTGCTGGGTGCTGACAATGCTGCCACAGTGTTTAACACGCAACAGGTGGAGGAGGAGCCAATTACACAGGTATATACATAAATACATGCCGATGAGCACATATCTACACAATATCCCCACTGTGTCACCATAAAAAAACCGTATTCTATTATTGCACAATTTATGCACAAAGTGTACACTGAAAGTGCACTGCTCGTACTGCGCGGCGGTTGGAAATAATTTAGACAATTGTGATTTGCTTGCATGCTTGTCAATCATATTATAATAAAGCTAACAGCTCTGAGCTCTTGCATGTGCTTGCACATATACGTTTGGCAGGTAGGGAAATGATGTAATTTTGACAATAAGCAAGGTGTGTGAAAAAGTTAGCAGGAGTAAGCCGTGCAGACACATTGCAAGTAAAGTGTGTGACTGTACACATTTGTGCAATAATTATGTTATCTGAGCTAAGGATGTGACATCAGAGCTTGGTCTTATGGGAAAGTGTTTTATGAGGTTGCTAATTCGCATAAATTCGTATAAGGGGTGAATCATCCAACAACTATTATTGGGAAAAAAAGCAATAATGAAACTCCATCCCCCTCAACATCGAAAGTGGGAAGCAGATAGGACTTAAATATGAATGAGGTTGTACAAATTAGCCACCTCTTAAAATAGTTACAAAGTGTCGTGAGATTGTGTTGGACATCATCAACCCCCATCCCGCCTGTTTCTGATCTCTTTACAGGAAGGGAACTCGGCTGACTCAGATTCTGTCCCTCAAAAGGTTGTTCATCCTGTCTGTCTTCAGCACTGTTTTAGTCATCTAAATCTGTCTCACCACTGTTTTGCTTGGTTCACCCTTAAAGACAGACCCCCCGTCTTTTGTTTTATCATCTCTCAGCTCTCTGTGTGTGGTCAGCCCCATGTTTTGGCCAGTCTCTACTGTATGTGACTGAATACAGCATGTGGAGTATGTTTACAGTACATTCGTCTTTTGGCTAAGCACGGTTATCAAGTCCTTAATGATAGAAGTCACAATATTGATGTCTTTAGAAATTACAGAAACTATAGTATTACTAAATAATGTAGGAGGAGTTTTTAATGGATAACATGGCTAACTGTTCTTTATCATAAAATAAACTCTGACATTGATCTGGACTTAATTGTTTTGTTATAGTTCAGAATAATTCAACTAAGTTAAATAATAAAAAAATCTGTATCATGTATCTACTTAGTGTTCACTGAATAAGGGGTTGACCGGGCATTAAAGAGAGAGTTTGTGTCTGCTTCACACATTTCCCACCCTTGTGAGAAGATACTAAAATGCAGTGGAATGCAAAATGGAAATTGGAAATGCTGTTAATGTTTTGTCAGATGTAAAGTGTGCTTAGCTCTCAACACTCGTCTTTGTGCAAATAGTGGTTGTCCATGTGTTTACATTGGTAGTGTGCATGTGTGTGTGTGTGTTTTTGGGAGGACATGGATTTACGTGCAAGAGAGCTAAATGGAGGCGGTGCGTTGTTGTCTGCATGTGTAGTTATGGTGCTGTGTGTTTTACTTGCTGCAGCTGCGTCTTAAACCTGTGATTATTGTTGTGATGTCATGAGGGCACACCATTCTCCAGATGTTTCTTCTGTCTGCACAGAGTCAAATTCAATGGAGAGAAAAGATTACGAACGCTAAAAGGAGAGATAGGAAAATGGAAAACTAAAAAACAACATAATATGATGAAATACTGATAAGATAAGTAATACTAAGATTATGTAGATACAATTGAGTTAGTGGACTTGAGTTAGCACATTTACAAACAGTGGTGTAGTGCAGGGTATACAGAGTAACCCATTACTAAATCCTTCACAATGATGATAATAAGTCAAGCAGCTGAAGTCAATACTGGCCCATTTTGGAGTGAGCTGAATAGGCAAGGCTGTTATTACATGTCATCATTTATAACACAGGGCCTTCAAGTTGGGCCACTTAAAAAAAAGCTAAAGTTTGTGGGATTGACCCTAAAAAGAAACTGTAATGGCGCTTTTTCATTGCATATAGTACCCCACGGTTTGGGTCGGGTCAGCTTACTTTTGTGAGCTTTTCCACAGGGTGCAGTACATAGTACCCGATACTTTTTTTTTTAGTACCACCTCAATCAGGGTTCCAAGCATCCCGAGCTGATACCAAAACGTGACGTGAAAACACTGTTAATCACTGATTGGTCTAAGAGAATCGTCACTACCAGCGCCAACGCTATAATGTGAAAGATTAGCTTTACCTTCATGCTAGCTTGCGCTGTCTCGAGCAAACATGTTGTCATCTGTGCTTTGCTGTAAGTTCCCAAACTCCCTTTTAGCGATGAAAAACATCCACATGTTGAGAGAATCAGGAACATCATAAAAATTCTTTTTCAAGACTTTCAGTTTGTGGTGGCACATTAGTGACGCGCACGTCCACATATATGCTTGAATGCCACTTAAATGAGGCTCAGCGGAGCGTGTCGACTGACGCCACCGGTGTTTGTACAGAAACTGTCATGTGACACAGAGGTAGTGATAAACGCGATGTGCAAACATCTATTTGTGGTGGTCAATTTTAATTTTGTGGTGGACTGAGAAATAAATAAATATATGGGAATGTACAACAACGCTCTCACTTGTATGATGTCACAGCAGTAGGCAGCGCAAATATAACGACACGCCTATAATCTCTCTCACTCTGAAGTGATACTAAACTCGATGGAAAAGCTAACCAAGCCAAAGTGTGGTGAGCTGACCCGACCCAAACCAAACCACGAGGTACTATGTGATGGAAGGGGACATAAAAGTCACTTTGGATAGCATAATCTGCCAAATGCATAAACAAAAGCGTAAATCAGAATATGGGATTCATTTTTAAACCAAATGCATCAACAAATATAAAGACATAAACTGTTTTTAAGCTAGATTTTTAAACCCTCATCCTGGCTGCCATAGCTTAGTCAAATAGGTAAACCTGACCAAAATCTTAGTGACAGTGCTTAAAGAAACTAACATCCACTTCCTGTGTGTGTGTCAGGAGTATAAAGTGTCCAGCTTTGAGCAGCGGTTGATCAGCGAGATCGAGTTTCGTCTGGAGCGCTCGCCTGTTGAAGAGTCTGACGATGATGTTGAGCATGACGAAGACGCCCCGGGAGAGACGGTCGCACCTTTCTTCGACCAGAAGCTTAAGCATTACAAGGTGTTCGAAGGCATGCCTGTGACCTTCAGCTGCAAGGTCATTGGAGACCCAAAGCCAAAGGTGAGGGGTCATCGCACTTGCAATCAGACTCTCACTTATTTTAATTACTAAAACCGCATTTAGTGGCTAATTACTCTCAACATACACCATTTTAATCCCTGTATAGTAATGTATAGCATGCTAAAAAAGAGTCATCTGATGTAAAGTAAGTTTGACTATATTATAAAATCATATTATGATTAAGAAAACTGGAAGGAATGATTACAATTTCCAAAGTTGCTCCGGACATTTCGAACATTCCATGCCTCATATCCTGTTTTAGAGATGCACTAGTGGTGCGTGAAATGGCGAGTCATGTTTACTTTACCATTAATGGCCATTTGAAAAGAGGCATGTATGTTATAATATGAGATTAAAGGAGAGCAGACTGATATGATAAGATTCCTGCTATATTTAATCTTGCATTTTTACTGCAATGACTGTGCGATGACAGAAGTCTTTATATTAACAAGAACAATGAGGAAGACAAAAAGAAAGAAGCAAAGGTTCAGGCTTTTGACAAACAGTTTTTGGAAAAACATGTTGTGCAATTGTGCATGTCTGTGTGTTTACAGGTGTACTGGTTTAAGGATGGAAAGCAGATATCGAAGCGCAGCGAGCATTACCGTATCAGTCGGGAGCCCGATGGCACGTGCCTCCTGCACACGGCTGCTGCCTCGCTGGATGATGATGGAAATTACACTATAATGGCCGGCAACCCAGCGGTGAGACACACAAACGCATATGCGCGGTTTCACAGACAAAGCTCAAGTCTAGTCCACAACCAAAATAAATTTTTGAGATGTCATAACAGAAAATAACTTGCCTGACATACCATAAATTATGTCAGTGTCATAGTTTTGTCTCAAAATGCAAACGTTCTCAAGGAATATTTTTTCTGAGGTATTTTATAATAGTGATTTAAATATCTTAATTTAACTAAGACATAGTGCTGACTTGCCTTGTATGTGAAACCAGGCCATTTTGTACCAAAGATTTTAAATATACTAAAGTTGAGCATTGCTATTATTGCAAACAGGAGATAATGCAACGCTCAATATGGCAACAAAAGTCCCGCTTCCAGTTAAAAGAACCAATTATTAATTGATAAAAACAGATAATACTTTAGAGGAGGGGCTCTATACAGTTGCACATGGCGCTTGCCAACCTGTGACCATGTGCAGTAGCTGAAACGACTTTGCATAAAAGGGTTTTATTGCGATTTTAAGCTACACGCTTTAAGCTTGAGAAACAAGCAGTTTACGTCAGGTTTAATTGTTGGTCCTATTCAAGTTGATAATACTTGTTGTCATGTATGACTGAAATAACTACCCAGAGGTGTTGCAAACATGGGCGCCTTGTGACGTGACTTTCCTAAAGGGACTTTGACTGTACACACAAAATGGGGCCAAGCCAAGTTTTTTTTAAGGGCTCCAAAAGGGAGCCATAGAGACCCCCTCATGTTAAAATGCAGAAATAGCTAAGTTTACAGCCTGGTACATTTTTTTGTCTATATAGCTAATTCTGCTCTTTATGAAAACTGTGAGGGGGTGAATTTTTTGTAACGCATCAAAAATTAAATGATATTAACCCTTAAAGTTCTGCATAATTATGGGCATGACCACTTGAGTGACAGGTGAACTGCCGCTGCTGCCACCACAGTTGAAGGATTAGTCAATTTTCTTTAAAAATTTCAGATAATTTACTCACCACCATGTCATTCAAATTGTTGATGTCTTTCTTTGTTCAGTTGAAAAGAAATTATGTTTTTTGAGGAAAACATTCCAGGATTTTTCTCATTTTAATGGAGTTTAATGGACCCCAACAACTAATAGTTTTAATGCAGTTTAAAATTGCAGTTTCAAAGGACTCTAAACGATCCCAAGAAGGCATATGGGTCTTACCTAGCGAAACTAGATTGTCCTTTTTGGCAAGAAAAATAAAAAATATGCACTTCTAAACCACAACTTCTCGTCTTCCTCCAGCTGTGTGACAACCCAGCGCGACCTCACGTAATTGCATAATGACATCGAAAGGTCACGTGTTACATATATGAAACTCACATTGTGGACCATTTTAAACAATAAACTGACACAAGGAGATTAATTGGTATCATTCGCTTACAACTACGTCGGAACGGTCCTCTATCTCCACACTTGTAAACACTGGGGCGTAGTTTTGCATACGTCATCCGTGACCTCTTGACATGATGACGCATTACGTGTGGTCGCGCCGGCGCGTCACAGGACCGGAGGAAAACAACAAGTTGTGGTTTAAAAGTCCATATTTTTTATTTTTCTTGCCAAAAATGACAATTGTTTTGCTAGAAAAGACCCCCATGCCTCGTTTGAGATTGTTTAGAGACCTTTGAAATTGCAATTTTAAACTGCATTAAAAGTGTTGGGGTCCATTAAAGTCCAATAAAATGAGAAAAATCTTGGAATGTTTTCCTCAAAAAACATTATTTCTTCTCGACTGAACAAAGAAAGACATCAACATTTTGGATGACATGGTGTTGAGTAAATTATCTGTGTTTTTCTAAAGAAAATTGACTAATCCTTTAATCTAGGCGGGCGTGGTTTCAGCAACCAGGCCTCTTAGCTCCACCCACATTCCGCCTCTTTGCCCATTTTCAGTTATCTGCGAGTGATGCACGATGAAGCTCTGTCAAGATGGTGATGGCATACTCCGCCAACTTTGGGCTTCAAAAATGCTCATGGACAATACGTCCATATTACCTACCGTTTATGGTTCAAGCACAAAGACTGAAGCTCTCTTAATAGAATATTAAGAATATTTATCATCGATAGAACATACATTTATTTTTAATAGTGAAGGAATCTGTCTTAAATTTTTTTGAACGGTTTTGCTTGCACCCTTCCACACACCCAAATGCCCTCAAATGACTTTGTATATCCAATGTTGTATGATTCAAACAGATAAACATCAGCAGTCCGGGGGAGCAGTGAGAAAACTTTTTACAGACTTCAGGGCAACGGGTTTATTCATACAAACAGATACTGAAATGTTCCAGATCTATTCAATGAATCAAAGAGTCAGACTGACCAATCAATCACAGTGTCACAATGACAAACAAAACTGATGCACAGTCACGCAAGTTCATGTGGTCACAGGCCCCTCATTTTTCTCTTTCCCATCTATTTAAGTTTAAAAGTGCCACATTGGCATGACAAATACTTGTTCTGTCATATTGGCAAGGTAAGGCTGTAAACAAATAGAAAGGTCAAAGCAAAAAATGGCAAACCCGCATTGCTAAATTAACAAAAGGAGCACACTTTTCATTCATCTAATAACTGTGGCTTTCACTCTCAGGGAAGAGTGAGCTGTACCGGCAGGATGATGGTCCAGGCTGTAAACCAAAGAGGGAGAAGTCAGCGCTCAACACCTGGACACATCCGCAGGTAAGCGTTATTCTGCTCTCAACAGGATCAGGTTTAACCATAATGACTGTGATTTAGAGGAAAACACTATAATCTGTTCTCAGAACTGTTGGATTTAATATTGATCATTGTCAAGCACCAATGACTTGAGTTGGTTTATGGGATTAGCACAAAACGAAGGCGTGTCGCATGTAAAAGACACCTGTATGTTTTGAACACTGATGTAAGGACCGGTAACAAAGACAAGGGTTTTGTGTGTGTGTTTGGGAATGGTTTTCAACGGGTGGGGTTTCCTCCTGATTAGATGTTATATTATATGTGCCCTTTGTGTATTTATTTGTTTGACCGAGGCAGTTGTGTCAAAAGGTATCACACAATGTGCATGCCTATAACTCATTATGACAGAGAAAAGTAATATGATCCTGAAATCAGATTGATTACATTTTCAAATCTTTTTAGGATACTACATTGTGAATGTGTAGCAGCTACGTTTGTCTCTGAATACATTTGTATTATAAATCTCTGCCGGCGCAAATAACACACCCTTCTGTGAACTAAAGGATTTATAATAAAAGTTTTAAGTCTGTTGAAATAGTTTAGACATATTAACATCCATCTAAAAATCACATCTTTACATAAACGTGTAACCGGATTTGAATTTTTTTGTGTGTCATTTATTTTACAGTATTGTGGTAATACTATGTGTAAACCTTGTTTTAATTTTTTCTCAGACCCCGCTCAAGGTCTAGAGATAGTGGTGATGAGAACGAGAACATTCAAGAACGTCACTTTCGCCCCCACTTCCTGCAGGCCCCCGGTGACCTCATCGTGCAGGAGGGCAAACTCTGTCGCATGGACTGCAAGGTGATCAGCAACGTCACACACTGTTATGATGAACCGATCGACCTCAAAGCTTCTCACACTCTGAAACCCGGCAGATATTTTATCAATGTGACCTAAACAACGTGATAAATACCAAGACAGAAAACAATTTAAGCTAGACTTCAAAAGCTGAAAGGAAACTCAAAGGAATCTTCTGCATACCAGTTGAGCTCTGTTGACTAATTCTTTGGCTTTGCTCTTCTTAAATACCGGAGACAAAAATATGTGTTGACGGTTATGCTTTTATAATGTAAGTCTATGAGGCACGCATACAGGGTACCTGATCCATAAACAAACAAAAAAATGCATTGAACACAATTTGTTTTGGCCTTTTTTGGCAGTTGTGTAGTGGAAAAACAGATTAGTACAAACCAAATTTTTAAATAATCTGTAACGCTTTACAATAAGGTTGTATTTGTTAACAATAATTTAATGCATTAGCTAACATGAACTAACAATGTTCAATACTTGAATCATCTTAGTTAATGTTAATTTCGACATTTACTAGTACATTTATAAAATCAAGTGTTTTAAACTAATGCACAATGAATAACTGTATTTACAGTAGCTAACATTAATAAGAATTAATACATTTTTAAAAACTGTATTGTTTATTTTAGTTAATGCATTTACTAATGTAAACTAATACAAACTTATTGTAAAGTGTTATCAAATAATCTTTAAAAACTTGTAAAGAAAATCACTTTATAGATAAACAAATGATAACGCTCACTTCTGTATTGCAGATTCGCATTAAATAATGTATGACAAGTACATTAAGACATAAACAATAATATAAATAAAGTTAAAGCAACATGTTTCATCACTTTTGAGATGATAAATGACCTTCAATGAAAAGCTTACATATTATTCGGTTTTCTTTCTCTAAGGTTTATTTACATTGGCTCACCACTGTGACCTCTCTGTTTATAAATGTGTTTTTTGTCTATCCTACATTTCTTTTATTTTTGTTTACCTTTTATATTCTACCTATAGTCTTTAAGCAATTTCATTGTTTTCAGCTTTGAATTATTCTGCATTCATTTCTGCCTTTTATTTGGTTTATTTATTTCTCTGCCATTCATATCTGGCTGTGAAACATATTTTACAGTCACAATAAAGACTCCTAAAAAAGAGATAAAAAGGGATTTACTTACTATCCATAATGCGCACATTTGCTGAGCACTTATGTCAGCTATATTTATAGAGCTCATTTAGTTCTACTAGCTTTGAGGCTTTTAAACTTTCCAAGCCAAAAACGTCCCTAGTGGTTGGAAGTTCAAAAGGGTTTAAAATCGAAGCTTGTGTTCAAAGCGATCTTTCCATTTTTAGTTATCTGCTTTTTCACTTACATACATGTTAGGGATGTGTTGGCCTTCGTTTAATAAGTCACAAATGCGCTCAACTGGCTGTAGCGATTCATATAATGGGCGTAATAATAATAAATGGATATAACAGGGAATATTTGCACCCAGGGGAATAACACTCGAACAGAGACCGTGCAGAAGGGAACATTCTCAGCAACATTAAAACAAATGCGAAAAGATAAACAAGCATTGTAAACAGCTCAGTCCACCCATCTCGGCCCCATGCGTAAACAAACGTACACGCAAACAAGCGTCAGCACACAGACGCATTCACTGGTGGTCTGTTATTGGCACACCTCGGGGTGGGGCAGGTGTTGTGTTTCTCAGGAATGTGATGGTTGGTGAAAACAGAGCCCAGGCATTGTGTGCAGATCCATTTCTCATGAGAACCACATGGTAGCACACAGCTACCACATAGACCAATGCGCACACTAGAATTAGACTGGGATAAAATACTTCATGCATATCACCCAAATACATTATTTAATGTAGAGAAAACATTGAATTGACATGTCACGTTCATTGTCCTTAAGGTAAGCGGATTGCCGACACCTGACCTTATCTGGCAGCTGAATGGCCAGACCATCCGTCCAGACTCATCCCATAAGATGCTGGTGCGCGAGAACGGAGTTCACTCATTGGTCATCGAGCCCGTCACTAGCAGAGATGCAGGCGTGTACACGTGCATTGCCAGCAATAGGGCTGGACAGAACTCTTTCAATCTAGAGCTTATTGTTGCAGGTATACAAGCACTTACATACTCTAAACATCATCTTCTGGATAAGAAGTTAAAATAGTAATTTTAATAGTATATATATTTATGGTTTGATATACACTTTTATCCAAAGCAACTTGCAGAGATTTTCTCAGTATGTGTGGTATCTAGGGATTGAACTCAGTATTTAAACTGATAATGCTGTGCTTACAGGAATACCTTATGTATGTTTTTATATATTTTATCTATCGTTTTAGCCAAAGAAATGCATAAAACCCCAAGTTTCATTGAGAAACTCCAAAACACGAGTGTGGCTGAGGGTCATCCCGTCCGTCTGGAGTGTCGTGTGTCTGGAGTCCCATTCCCACAGATATTCTGGAAGAGAGAGAATGAGTCCCTCACTCACAACACGGATAGGATAAGGTATGAAATCTCAGCCAATCACAGCCCTCCTACCGACATTCCACCAATCAAACTGCAGATTTACACTATGTCCTTGACAAGTGACAGCGGAATTCTGTGTTAGAAATGGCTGATAGCTCCACAGATTCCGAGATTTCATTCAATTAAAGTTCTGCGCATTTTGAATATTAATTATTAAATATGGACAAGGAGAGACTGGTTAGATATTTAAAGCAGAAATATATAAACAAATCCCTCAAGTTTCACTAGAAAAGCCATAAAAAGTGGATGGATTCATCTGTGCATGTGTGTGCGCTCTTCAACTGCAGTGTGAGAGGGTGCACAGGGAAAACTCTTTGTCATTGGCTTTGTTTTGTGATCGTCGCATAACGGCCCTTTTTCGTATTTAGTATGGACTCAAATTGCTTATCACTAGAATCATATTGCATGTTACATTTGACATTTAGCAGACACTTTTATCCAAAACGACATCAGAAAAACAATAAAGTGGTTCATCTTAGGAATGCAATAACAGGCCTATGAGAAGTACAAAACAAGGTTTTAAAAAATTGAGAGATAATACCTCTTGGAAGAGGGAAACGAATAAATAAAAGAAGTCCTGTTAACTACTACTGGCAAAGATAAGTCTTTAACTGTTAGCTTTTTGTAAATGGATGAAATTTATCCACAGATCAGTTTAATTTTCATAATAAGGAGAAAGTTATTCACCTTTTAAATGTTTTTGATCTTCGTCTTTTATTGGACACACTTTCCATTCCCTCATCTTGTGTGCATTACGCGCCTATATATGGCCGCTAAAGCAAAGCTGATTTTGAGCCGCTACTGTGTGTATAAACAAAGAGTGATGACTGGCCTAATAAAAGAAACATATGCAGTAACCCTACCACAGGCGGTACCATCAATACCACCTCAGAGAGATGTAAAATCTGCAATAACTCCATTTGTGAACATGCTTTATTCATGTGGATTTGAGTTAAAGTGGGTTTATGAAGAATTAATATACAATCTCGGGTTGTTTGTCATGAACCTGATCTTGTAAAATGGCATAAGTTGCTATGTTTTTCATTGTAATAAGTGTGCGTTCTGTTTCCCAGCATGCACCAGGATAACTTCGGTTACCTCTGTATGATCATCCAGCCGGCGCTGAAGGAAGATGCAGGCTGGTATACAGTTTCAGCTAAGAATGAAGCCGGCATCATCTCCAGTACAGCACGTCTCGACGTACATGGTCAGTAAAAGTAAACCTTGCTTCTAACAATTATATATCTTGGTTAACGGGAAGTTATCTGATCAAGGTGTCAGACGCTTGCATGATTTGCTTCAGGCATTGAGTAAATGTGTATTTTATTCGTCCAATAAAAGCATACTCCCTTCCACCTCCCAGTTGTGTTTCCATAGCAGTGTGTTCGCCATCAACAACATGGTTAATAATACGGATGTATTACCTAAGGTTAACCGACACTGGAAACATATGAAAGTGTTTTTAATTACAGAATGGGTGTAGTTTTATACTGAATGTTTTAATCAGTCATACCATGACTAAAGTTAAGTGGAATAAAATTGAATGTGGGTTTTTTTGGCAAATAGTCGATTGATTCCTCTACATTAATAATAATGTTAATCGTTGCCTTGATACAAAATAGACGATACAGTACAAATGTGCATGATAGAGTTGCATCATGTCATGTAAAGCAGTAACTGAAACATACACAAAAGTGATGTCCAATTTTGAACAATTGACATTTTTGCTCTTTATTCAAATATTTATTAAAGATGCATTAAAAAAAAGAAGCTTGGCAAAAAAGTGCAAAGACACATGTGCAAGTTCATAAAGACATAGCCTAGGACAATAACTACAAACTATTACCATAAAAATATAAAACAGATAAAACCGTAGTTAGTATATGCGTTATAACCTTTGCACATTTTTTTTCTCTGCATTTTTTATTTATATATTTAAATAAAACCCAGAATACATCGGAGCTGATGTGGCAGCTTTTGCACTTTTAGCGACCAGAGTTCAATTCCAGGCTTGTGGTCATCAGTGTTGGGCAAAGTTACTTTTTAAAAGTAATGCATTACAATATTAAGTTACTCCCCAAAAAAGTAACTTATTGCATTACTTAGTTACTTTTCATGGAAAGTAATGCTTACGTTACTTTTAAGTTACTTTTGCGTTACTTTTTCTTACTTGGCTGAGGCTTGATCTTTTTCAGGCCTTGCAGGTGTTTTTTATGATCGCAAAAATGTCAAGCTCTGGCCTGCCATCTCCGTTTCTGACTTAAACTATTACTATCTACGTTAATATGTTCAGTTTAACTCGGTACATTATTTTATTTTTAAATTGAATTAATTAAACTGAAAAGTAATTTGTATTACTTAAAAAAAAGTAACTCAAATACTAATGTGTTCATTTATTAAGTAATGCGTTACTTAAAAGTAAAGTAATATTATTATGTTACTTGTAATACGTTACCCCCAACACTGGTGGTCATTTGCCAATCCCATACCCCTCTCTCCTTCCTGTACTTTCCTGTCCTCTCCTCATTCGCTGTTAAATAAAGGAAAAATGGCCAAAAAATATAACTTTAAAAAATAGAATACACTGTGTTTTGCCTTTTTGCCAAATGATTTTGTCCAATATCTTATACATTTAGTGTTTTGTCTAGCGTTTATTGTTAAATCTATATTTATACCACAGGGCTATTGAATGCTTTATTCTAATTGGTTGAGAAATATTCCACAGGTATGCATTATTTTTTGATAAATGCACACCTAACCTTGGTTGCGCACGTACACACCCACTTTGGGTGTGCACTATTTTCGAATAATAAATGGCCCGTTGTCAATTATTCCTTACGTAAATATTGGACAAATCCCCCTGGACATCACTTTTGGACACTGTTCATAACATCTTCCACGCAAAGTAATTTATCTAGACATAAATATTACAGCATGTGTTTTATTTTTTTACTAAAAAGCATGTTTCATTTTCTCAGCCCAGTGGCAGCAGACTCACACCCCAAAACCCAAGAAGGTACGTCCATCAACAAGCCGCTATGCCGCTCTCACAGAACGGGGTCTGGACGTGAAAGCGGCCTTCTTCCCCGATTCCAGTCCTCTTCTTCCTGGCACCCTAGTGGAGAGTGATGACCTGTAAATACTAAGAGGATCTGACCTTCGAACCCTGATCCCCAATTTCATCACCAACATCCAGTTTACTCGATAATCCCCACCCATTTCCCAACATGAACCCTTGCTGTTCTCTTAACGTGGGTTGGATTGGAGGAGAAAAGCGATTGGATGACTTTTATAGCCATTCATTTATTCAGTCTGAGTGATGGGGAGGGAGCCGATCAGCATCTCCTCAGCGATTTTGCTTTGTGATATTTAACATCTGTCCTGAGCCATACCTGAGGAAAAGAGAAGAAATAGTCCATTCACTATACTCGAATTGTGTTATTGGTTCGTGGCGCACTTAACATTAACATACTGTACCTGCTATCAGACCCAAAAACAAGCACATACACAAGCACATGCTTTGAGGAAGGAGGTAGTAAACTGATGATCACCTTGTTTAATCATCTCTTAAGTGCCTAATAAATTTTATTGACATTAAAATACATCTATTCAAATTAATACTGCATGTTACTACAGTGCCAACATGTAACACTTTTTTAATGTATTTAGTTAATATGCTTTAGATTAGATCTATTTATGAAAAGCTGGAGGAAGTGGTTTCTTTCCAGCACAGGAAGTTGTACTTTTTGGGGATTCTCTAAAAAGCGAGGGGTGGGGGTTTTTAAGGGGTTAAACTGAATATAAGAGCACACCTTAAGCTGCATGGACCCGATTGTCGTCTTTGAAACGATGAAAGAAATCCTTAATTATAGTTATCAGCTTTATTTGTCATCCGCCGTGTTGACGGATGCACACTGCCGTAGATATCTGCTGTGTCTGGATCTCAGCACAAGTCCAGAGATGTTGCACAAGGCCGGGCCTTAATGATATTTTCCCACCCCTTCTTTTGTTAGTTTTTTTAGGAGCGATTAAGAGGAAGCTGATATGTCATTAACGTAAGTTGCAAAATTGCAGAGTTGTAGCAGAATGACAGGTTGGGACAAATGCAGATGTTTGTTGTGTTTCCATGGAAATGGGAGCGATGGGAAATGAATATGATGGAAGGATGCAGAGCATGCATGTTTGTGGGCTGTACAGTGGAGGAGGGAACGGTTGTGAATTAACACAAGAAGTTTATACATGTATTTTAATGGTGACGGTGCATGAAATGAACAGATGGTATTTGCGAGAGGCTTTAGTTTTCAGGTTTGGAATTACAGAGGCGAACACACTATGTGATTCTTAATAGCAATGTTTTTTTAGGAAAAATGAAACTGAATATTCTGTCTTATTCACACACATACTGTTGTGCAATCAAATGTTCAAATGACTTCCATCATCTCACAGACAGACACTTGCAACATATATAAATATCATAAAATATATACAAATAAGACTTTGATTACATGTTTAATTTCTTACACGGATGTTTTGTCCCTGAAATAGACAAAACAGATATTAGGGGGCTCTTATTCTGCAATATTTCTGTTTTCCAAGCCAACCTGTGCCTGTATACAGACGTTTTCTTTATTCTGTATTTGGTTTATGAATAGTAACATAAATAAAAGTCTCTGAAAGTATTAAATCTGGGTCGAGTCAAATTGTTCTTGGCAAAAACATTTCCCAATAAAGTTAAACAAGCTTTTTAGTGGTTTGTATTTTCATGATGCCAAAATGCCAGAATTTATCCTTTGGTCTTTCAATTAGTCTGCCCTAGTTATGTTTCTGCAAACATAAATCGTATAATGGTGACATTTTCATTAATCTAGGTTGGTTTTAGGAGTTTGGCAAGATGAGAGACAGCGGCATTGCAGATTTGGAATTAGAAATAACTCTGACATCACAAAGTATCCATCATATCCTCCACGCATTGACCTGTGACCTCTGTCATTCCAAGTGTGGAACGTGCAGTGTTAACCCAAAATGTCCAGCGAGTTAAAAATAACCTGAACAACCCCCCTAATCTGATCCAGCTGGGCCTGTACTACTATTACACAATTCTGTGTTTGAAATAAAACTCCAGAGATTAATGGGGATCAGGAGGTGCTTAACATTAAGCTTGACTATAAATATAAATATTTTAATACATGTACAAAATATTTGAATGAATCCGCAAAGCAATAAAAACATCTACATAACTTTATTTTCCTTATATACAATCCCCACTTATGCATGCTCTATTACAATTTCAAACTAAAAAACACCAATGGAACAAATATGAAATGGTTGTGTGGCCTTCATATTTCTGACAGGTGCTAACTTAGGTGAGCCACAGGTGTCACATTATTCTTTAAAGCCAAAGACTGATATCTCACACCTCAGAGCTGCTCCTCAATGGCACAGAGCCCCCAAAAGGTGTTTTTGGACCCATCTACATAAACCCTTAGCTGTTGCAAGGGATTATTACATGGCCAACTGCAGACCTCCATCCGCTATCAGAATCTGTCCTGTGATATACGGGGACTCCAGGAGGAAAAGGACAGATTGAGCCACGTCTGCTGGTTCCCCAAAGCGGCCCATCGGAATTCTCTTCACCACTTCTTCTTTTAGTAGCCCTGCTGTCATATCTGTCTGAATGAATCCTGAAAAGATGTCAAAGAATCAGATTGATTTTGATTTGAACTGAATATGGGCATTTAGCATGATGGTTAGCAAACAAAACAGATGTGGGGACACCAACCTGGAGCCACCAAGTTGACTCGTATGTTTCGTGCAGCGACTTCTTTGGCTAGAGAGCGTGTGAATCCCTCCAGTCCTGCTTTACTGGCGCTGTACACACACTGACCAGCGTTACCCTTCAAACCCACCACAGAGCCTGGAAAAAACACCAGTAATGTTCATATTATATATATATTTAAATTAACATCTTATTGAATAAAAATCAGTGACTAACCCCTCATTAGTAGTGTAAATCTGTAGTTGATTCAAATGTGTGTTTTATCTGATAAATACATTGTAATTTATAATTATAATGGAATCCGTGTATTACGTTATCATTATTTGACAAATTTAAATGCTACAATGGTGATATCTGGAGCTCTTGCACCATCTAGTGGTGATCAATTGAGTTCAAATGGAGTACAACTACAGTCCTCAAAGAGGTGTATACAGAAGATATGGGTCACCTATATTGACAATAGCTCCTCCATGGCTAAGCATGCTTCGTAGAGCGGCTCTGCATGTGAACATTGAGCCCAGCAGGTTAGTGTGCAGAACAGACACCATATCTTCAGATTTACTCCTTAATAGCAATGCATCTCTGGGACATACAAAACATTATTGCATTAAAACAAAGTTTGTAATTAACAATATAATATAATCTGTATTATTATAATCCACATTGACTAGTATGCAAAATTGAATAACTGTCAAACAAGACTATTCACACTATATTAAAAACTATAATAGACTCATAGCGTGTATAGCTTAGATTGGTGACATCTCTAACCTGTTGATGCCCGCTGCGTTAACCAGGTATCCCACTGTGCCGCAGGTCTTACTTAAAGTCTCAAATGTTTTCTGGACTTCCTCTTCTTTTGATACATCACAGCTCAGTCCTAAATGTCTATCTGCAATTAAATAAATGGGTGTTTCTTCAGTTAAGGGGTACTGAATGAACTTAACCACAACAGGTAAATCAAAATGATTCAAAGTGATTCAATGATTCACCTCCAGGTAGAGATTCAGCAGTAGCATGTGCTGTTTCCTGATTTCGGGATACCACCACAACCCTATGACCCCTCTGTGCCAACAGCTGACAAACCGCTCGTCCGATCCCCCGGGAACCACCGAATACTACGCACAGTCTGGACATTACAGACCTAAAGAGAAAACACCACATTTATTGCATATTATTTATTACAACATTTATTAAAACCATGGGGTCAACATGAAATTCAAAGCCATGGTCCAGTGCTGAATAATTAAAGGGTGACAACTTTTTACCAATGATCTTTGATTGACAGGTGATTGATTGGTTGATGTTTAGATTTCATTGGGTATGAGAAATTGGTTTTGGTAATAATATGGTATTCGTGGAGGGTCGTAAAGTTTGATTATTATGGAAACAATCAAACAAAATAACTTACAATTGATATGTATACAAAAAATGTCAAACTCACGTTACATCGATTGTATCACAGGCTGCTTGAGTTCTTTCTCATGTATATTTACTGCGTTTGTCGTCAAACGTGAGGTTGACAAGTAATGGGAGCCGCCATATTGACTGCACTGCACCCTCGAGTCAGTAGATGGAGCTAAACGCAGTGCCACATGAATAAATCCTTTGTCAAAGCTCTAAAATATGCTTATATGAAGATATGCTAAATATGTTATAAATGTTAGAAAAAATACTGCCCTGTACTAATAAATATACAGATCAACATAATAAAATTAAATGTACAATATTTCTAAAGGATCTGCTGGAAGGTTTATGAATCATATACCCTAGCTGCCTACATTGCTTTGAATTATAGTGTTTAGTAATTCACCCGTCACATTGTGGAAACATACATAAAATATTAAACCAGGTTATTAATTTCTCATTTAATAATGAATAGTACTCATTAATAGTACTCACTAATTAATAATAGTAATAATATTTTTTTATTAATTTATTAATCATACATTTTTGCAGTAAATGGTTTGCACAACACAAATGATGAAGATAAAATAAATATCAATAAATTTAAATCGTTTTCTAAACTCTTGTGTAAGGAAAATGCTTTGAGGATTACAAAAATACAGTGTACACTTGAATCCTTTTGACCGGTTTCAAAAGCTCTTCAGTTAAGGGCCATGAAAGCGGATATTGGATCCATGACCGTGTACCAACCGGTGACGGTTGCTAAGGGGAAATTTGTACCAAACATTGACAGACAAACTAATGGGTTGAGATTTGACTGAAATTTCTTTCAACCTATTACCGGAGAGTGAGACTGTAAGAGAACCAATCAAATCGCTTAGTTTGGCCTTCTTGTCCCACCTACCCGTTTGAGACGGCCCACAGGGAAAAAGATTCATGTGAGCTGGACTGATGCTGCAAATGCTCGCGTTTTATTCTGATTATAGAAGGTAAGAAATTATTTTGCTAGCCAAAGTGTATTTGTTTCGTGTTTTATATGACAAACCTTTGCATTTAAATGCCTGTTGATTACATTTTAATGGATGTCAACGAGACTGGTAAATTTCCTTTCGCGGTTTTATTTAGCACGCGTTTAGTACAGTATTTACATTAGTTTGGCTAGCGACTAGCTGCTCGGTTAAGGCCCGCTATATAATCCGCTTTATGCATTTAAAACTTTGTGTCTTTGTGAGGATCATAACAAATCGGGAAAAATCTTAACGTAGCGACCAAGGCTGTGGATTTTTTACTGTCTTAATGTCTTAAAACACAAGCAGTGCTTTATGTCATACTCTGTAATTTAAATTGACAACATGAAAATCTCAAACCTGATTTGTCTACCTAGCTTTACTATTGATAAAGATCAGCGCATACAGCTGTCTGCTTATCTAATTGTTTTCTATGTATAAGGTCAGATCTGTCTGTCTCTTCTTCTGCATCTCTTTTTAAAGGTTGTGACTAGCTGTTTCTGTCATGTCCTCTCACACTTTCTGGACTTTTGTTTGTCTTACTGTACTTGCTCTATCATCCAAGGCTGCATAGAATTTTATAATATTTTCATTTCTTGGGTTGATTTGGAAATGAACGTCTGCTTTTGCTGTCTGTAAGACAAGTGGTAGTTGCAGCGATTCCCAGAATTCAGTAGGATTTTGTTTTGGAAGTAAAATTAACCTTTCACTCATCAGAAGCGGCTCTGCATGGTTGCATGATGCCTGCTGGCACTGTGAATGATTGACAAGCTTTTGGAGACTAACATGAAACTTAATGAATGTGCCTTTTAAAATAAATATAGAAACATTAGATTTGTTCCATTAGTTTATTTGGTTGAGCATTAATTAAAAGCTGCACCAAGGTTTCCCAATGAACACACATACTGATAAATGTATAACTTGAATAGGCCATAAGATGCTTTGGATAAAACCAACTGCCAATAATGTAAATTTATATATCATTTTGGTTGCTACAGTTCTCCAATCAGAAGATGAATTGGGATGAATCTAACAGTATAATGTATCAAAGATGATAAACTTTATTTAGTTTATTAGGGTTCTTGTTAATACTGTAGTCTCATCATTTCTTTATAAGTACATAGTTTTTTATGATAATGCTTAAATTTTGTGTTTTGTCCTCAGCATGAGAAGTGTTCTCCACAGACATGGATAAATATGAAAGGTTGAAGAAGATTGGCGAGGGATCTTTTGGAAAAGCCATCCTGGTCAAGTCAAGGGCAGATGGCCGGCAATACGTTATCAAGGAGATTGGCATCTCCAGGGTAACCAGTGTCCTCTTTTAAAAGCATCTCAGGACTGTGTATTTTACATTTATATGCATTTATATTTATATTATATATGTTCTTTTTCAGATGTCAAACAAAGAAAGACAGGAATCACGTAAAGAGGTGGCAGTTCTGGCTAACATGAGCCATCCTAACATTGTCCAGTACAAGGAATCCTTTGAAGGTAACTTGATGTAATTTAAGACATCTGTTTTCAGCAAACTGCATTAAGTAATATTGAAATGTTACACTTCACTGCCCTGCTCTGCCATTATGTATGCCATGACTAATGTATGTCTAAGGTTGAGCGATGTTTAGTTGCCAAATGTTGATTAATATAAACATTTGTTCCGGCACAAACTCGACCTTATCAGTTAATGTCTGTAAAGATGGTCTCTGATTTATACCCATGGGGGATCTGCATGATCTGGCAAAGCCCTAACCTCTTGAATTCAATTTTAGAGAGGATGTCATACAGCTAATGATCATTTCTGTGAAGTCTTTTGCATCCAAATGGCAGGGTAGCTAGTGCATATCTAGCTTGTGTTTATCACTGCTATTAAAATAAACTGTAAAAGGAGTGCAATGTCTGCTCCAATATGCTCTGATTTTAATGTAAAACCTAAAAATTCAAATACTTTTTATTGATTTGAATTGATGACAGCATGTTAGGTTAAATGTCAAGGAGCCTTTGCTGTTCATTTGTCATTAATGAGATGTTGATTTGTTTCTGTAGAGAGTGGTTGTTTGTACATAGTAATGGATTACTGTGAGGGAGGGGACCTGTTTAAGAAGATCAATAACCAAAAAGGGACTCTCTTCTCTGAGGAACAGGTAAGAAAATTAGTACCATCACAAAACATTCAGTGTTTCCCATAGATCTGAAATTTACTTGTGGTGGTAGCTGGTGAAAAGGGCAATCATTATTATCCACCAACAAAAAATGGTATACTATACATGTGACAAAGAACTAATAATGTGTGACACAACACAATACTTTGATTTATTAAACATTAATATTAATTTCACATTATAGTTCATTAATCTAACCACCACAAACTTTCTTTGCCATAAACAAAGCTGACACTGTTTGTCAAAGCACCACGAAAACACTTGATGTTTTTGCACTGATATATGACGTAATTTGATGACCCCTTTTATCAAACTCAATATACAATACTATGAATAGCCTATTAATAGACAGTGCAGGTCTATAGATTATAAATGTGACTGATGTTATAATGGTAATAATTTATATTAGACACTTTTACCGCTTCTGCTTTCTATTTCTCTTTTGCCGATTAAAAAAAGCTTAATCCACTAATTATTTCAGATTTAAAAGTCTACTTGCTGTCCCGATGACAGGCTTTACATTACAGCTTTGCGTTTTTTATATCCTGAGTCAGCTAGAGCTTTGCTCGTTCAGCACTGCTTTTTGCTACAATCTCTGTGCAAACTGTTTAGATTTTAGTAAAGATATGGTCTATTACTAGTGAGATTATTAAAAAATGGGATAAAGAAAATGAAGCGGCGCGTGGTCTGAAACAGCACTCACGCTTTAGCGCGGTAGCGCTCGCGGCCGTTCTCCGATGGACTCGGGTTTTACACACAATATTAATCAGACTTGGGACCCGAAGTAATGAACTAGGACCGACCCGGACCCAACTGACCATTTAAAATATAACCCTGGAACCGTACGGGTCCCGCGTCCTCAGTGAAGAAAGACCTCTAATGGTAAAACTCTGCTCAAGTTCAGAAACATGAAAGGATACTATGTGACACTGAGCTTGCTTCGCGTCGCACCCAAATTCATTGAGAAACAGAGAGCACGTGAACGGACACTCAACGGGAGAGACACAACGTGCTTGCACGCAAAATGAAGCCAACTTGGATGCTATAAGCCCTGGCTGCTCCGTATGTGCTGCAGTTGATCCAGTTTGCCGCGCTGTATGTATGATGAGTTTATGACGCGTACATCATCTTCACGGTCACCCAACCCCCACCTTTCTCTTTCTCTCTCGCTTTCTCTCTCTCTCAACACCTCTCTCTCTCTCTCTCTCTCTCTCTCTCTCTCTCTCTCTCTTTCTCTCTCTCTTTCTCTCTCTCTCTCAACAAAACACAAGTCATCCAGTCGAGTTTAGAAAATACGGAAATTCGTAAAGTGATTTTTTTTTCCTGGGCGGGTCGCAATTTACCTGGGCGCAGCGCCCAAGTAGAGCCTATGTATGGGAAACACTGAATATTTAATGAGGAAAAATGACTGAGTGCACTTTTAAGCTCAGCATTTCAGCAAAAGGAATCACTGAACAACAAATTTCTATGTGTGACCCTGGACCACAAAGGGCCATAAGGGTCAATTTTCTGAAATTGTTATTTATACGTAATCTGAAAGTTGAATAAATAATCTTTCCATTGATTTATGGTTTGTTAGGATAGAAACAAAATATTTGGCCGAGGTACAACTGTTTGTAAATCTGGAATCTAAGGGTGCAAAAAATTAACTCTTTCCCCGCCATTGACGAGTTATCTTGTTAATTAAAGGTGGGGTGCATGATCTCTGAAAGCCAATGTTGACATTTGAAATCACCTAAACAAACATGCCCCTACCCCAAAACAATCTGGACCTTCTTTTGATAGACACGTCCCACACCTACACAACCCAGGCAACAATGTCGGTTAGTAGACACTAACCTTACTGCTGATTGGCTACAAGTGTGTTTTAGAAGTCGGCCCGACTCCCTTTTCCAAAGTGTTTTTCAATAATCATGGAACCCACCTTTATGAGAAAACATTTGCATAAAAAACATGCTCCTGATGAATTTTTATGTTAATCTGCAATACAACAGTATCCACTGGATGGGGCACTTACCCAATTATGCAAAATCTGGAGCCAAAATGTTATTTACTAATTTTAAACTCTGTAAGTTTTGATAATCTTCTGAATCTGATATATAACAAAAATCTTTCACAAAAATTCAATTATTTCAGCTTTTTGCTAAAAAATAGTATTTTTAAAGAAAAATACCTATATTTAACTCTTTCACCGCCAGCGTTTTTTAAAAATGTTGCCAGCCAGTATGTATGTTTATATATTTTTAGAAGAACATTTTCCTGGAAGGCATTTTGTGAAACTTTTGTAAAAATCACATCACAAAATGCAGGCAGGCAACTTAAAAAAAATGGCTGGCGGGGAATGAGTTAAAATACCATTTATGAATGAATATTAGTAGCTACTCAGAAAAACTGCCAAGGTGAAATAATGGGAAGAATGTTCTTTTGTTATCATACGACCTTTGATTACTGCATATTCAAGTTGCATCATCAAGTTACTATCTCTGTTTTGGTAGAATGTAGTCAATCCTATTCTTCTAGACTTAGAAAAATGTGTGATGTTGTTACCATTGTGAAGGTCTGTGAGCTTCGACCTTTGGAATGAACCAAACCAGTGATTAAAACCTAAATAAATACAATCCACAGAGAAGCTCAGATCGAGAGACAGTTGAGTGTTTCCTGATGAGACATCTCAATCTGGGTTCTCCCTGCAGAATATATGCTACCCCATTCGTGGTCTGAGTGTGTTTTATTTTTGTTAAGGTTCATAAGTATTTTAAATCTGACAGCCTTTTAAAGTTGTCAAAATGAGTCCTTAGCCACACATATTGCTAATGATAAATAACGTACATTTACATTAGGAAATTTAGAAAATATCTATTTGGAACATGACTTAATGTCCTCCTAATAATTTTTGGCATTAAAAATCGATAATTTTGACCACCGTATTTTTCGGTCTATAAGACACGTTTTTTTCATAACTTGGCTGGTGCTGCGTCTTACAATCAGGTGCGCCTTGTAAGTCAGTAATTAATTTTGACATTTATGAGGCAAGAGACAACATTACCGTCTTCAGCCGCGAGAGTCTGCCATATGCTGCTTCTGTAATTATGTAATGCAATGGATTCTGTAATGTGGAATGACGAATATCTGAACTTCATGCTAGTTGGCTTGTTCGGTTAACTTAGCCTATTCAACCTTCCAGTTAAGTTCTGTATGCTATGGTTTATCGTTTAAATAACTGATAATATTACTTTTAACGTACAGACATCTATTCAGCCTGCTGTTCTGTCCGCTATTGTTTAATTAAATAACTTGCCTTTCCAGATTAAATGTTTGTTCTTCGGCTTGGATTTTGTGAAATAATTTTCTAAATAAACGCGACTTATAGTCCACTGTGACTTATATATGTTATTTCGTCTTAATGACGCATTTTTGAATGATGCGGCTTATACTCCGGTCCGGTGCGACTTATAGTCCGGAAAGTACTGAAATACAATGTATTTGGCTATTGCTACAAATATGCCTGTGCGATTTAAGGTCCAGGGTCACATATAACAATATGAAAATGACATACCTGTATGGTATATTACACTTTTTATTCAGCATATAATTTTCAATAAGCTTATTGTAGATGAGAAACAGACACTCATTTGTGTAACAAAGGATCATCTCAAGATGTTTGAGATTGTGTATTGATGATCAATCTGTTGTTTCCTGGAAGATTCTTGACTGGTTTGTGCAAATCTGCTTGGCTCTTAAACATGTGCATGACCGCAAAATCCTACACAGGGACATTAAATCACAGGTATAGATCTCTCTCCCTTTCAAATGCTTGTACAGACACTACTTTTTTAATATAATCCACGGTATTCTGTTTAGATATGATAATAATGCATAGTTACTGCTTTTGTCTTCAAGAATATTTTTCTGACCAAAGATGGTACAGTACAGATGGGTGATTTTGGAATCGCTAGAGTTTTAAACAGGCAAGATTTTGTCTTATTACATCTCATTTCTAATTTCTGATTACGCAAACACCTTATTGAATGTGATTATAATTCCCCTCATAACGCTTTGGTTATATTTGCAGCACTGTAGAGTTGGCAAGGACCTGTATCGGCACACCATATTACCTGTCACCAGAGATATGTGAAAATAAACCATATAACAACAAAAGGTACTTATGGTTTTGACCCAGATGGGTGTTCCCAGCAGAGGAAATGCAGAAAACGTATAGTCATGTCCAGTTGCTGAATCATAGATGATTTATATAAAATATTTAGATATAGTTAGAAATTTTAGCAGTACTGTATCTCTGATACCAGCATTATTGCTGTATTAATCTTAAAGAGTCTATCCTGGCACTGCATGTAGTTTAATCTAAATATTCTAAATATAATCTAATAATCTTAATATTCTCAGTCACCACTGATGAACACAGGCCACTTAAATTCACATTTAAGTTTACATTTCAGAGACCATTTGTTCGAACACGAACATGTCCTGGAATTGTCTCTAAAAACACTCCCGGAATGTAGACCTAAGCCCCTTTCACACACAGATTACGGAAAATACATGAAAATACATCCGAGATTTGTCAAGTGATCATTTAATTTTGGTTTATTCACACTGCCAATGATTTTTTTGGAATCTGTGCGTGCATTCACACACAATCCCGTGGAGATCCCGTAAAGACACATGACACCTTTAAATTAAAACCAGCATCTGATGTTTGTTTATTATTTCCTTGATTTCTCTCTCGAGAAACCACGTGTGTGCATTTCTGTATATGATAAGATCATTAAGATGTGCGTGACTATTCTGTTATGCTTATGAATGATATTAGCTTCAGCATGGATAGTGAGAAGTAGAGGTCTTCTCGGTACCCGACCCAAAATGACCCGAATCACTTTATACCCGAACCCGATGTGCATAAATTATAAAAAATGAAAAAAGACCCGACCCGAGACGAACCCGAGAAAATTAGAACCGAGTCCGACCCGAACTAGTGGCATTTTTTTTTTACTCGACTGGACCCGAATGTTAACGGCACTGACGTGTTTGCATTCTGCAGACCCACACGCAGCTGTCATACAGAAAGAAACTCCGCTGTCCTCGCAACCAATTTGGCTAGCTCCTCAATTTGTTTTGCCTTGATATTTGACGACACCAAAGTTACCGCAAAAATTTACATTAAAAAAAACGAAAATTAACCTACCGCCAGCCACACAATGTCGCAAGCACTCTTGGCAAACAGATGAGGGGTTTGAAAAAGACATTGATGCACACACGCGAGAGAGTTCGGGTCTTCTCGGGTCCGTTCAGCAAAAACACATTCATTTTAAATTACCCGAGACACCGATACCGCTATTATTATACCCGACCCGTGTCCGAGGCGCATGTGAATCTTTTAGACCCAAACCCGATCGGGTCTCGGGTCGGACCTCGGGTTTTCGGATCTAGGTGGGCCCGTGAAGACCTCTAGTGAGAAGCTCCCTGATCTCTGCTTCATTCCAGTTTGCATACATTCAATTTTTATGTTAATCTGCATTTAAACCCCCGTCAAAGAGCTGAACGATAACTTATTGTTGCGACAACATATGTATCCTCACTATGACACGCCTTTTACTTTGTTTTTGCGTTATGTTCACACAGAATGCATTCTGTAAATGTTACGGCAATGTTACTAGGTACCCTTTACAGGAGCGATCCAAGAAACAATTATGGGATGTGTCATGGTGTGTCATGATGCAACGTGTAAGAGTGGTCTCTTCGCACTGATTGGTTGGAACATATGGCCATGCTCCTCCCAAACTTAGTTAATTAATCTTATTTTAATGGAACTGTACACAATGCAATAATTTATTATCAAAGTGTAAACTGAAATGTGCGCTGTGAACCACAACATGTGCATGGTTTCTTGAGAGAGAAATCCCAGATAATAAGCTAACTTGGAAAAATTCCACCATGTGCATCATTACAATTGCATTAGACATCACGTTAGGTGTCATGTGTCTTTACGGTATGTGTGAACAGATTTCAGTAAATGAACTAAAACAAAATGATCCCTGGACAAATTCCAGACACACTATCTGTAACTTGTGTGTAAAAGCTATTACATTTATGCACTGGGCTGACACTTTCATCCAAAGTGACTGTGCTTTCAAGGTATACATTCTATAAGTATTTAAGTGCCGTTTAATTTAATATTTATAGCATCTTACTTGGCAGTGGTGGCCAGTGACTTCTCTTCTGAGGGGCGCAAATTCAAAATATGTGTTTGTTGCGTCATGTGAACGATGTGAACCATCATTTCAAGCGTCTCTTTTATCATAAACCCATTTGAAGTGTCTGCAGCAGACAAGATATGTTTTTTTCCCTCGAAAAAAAAGTCACCGGCTGCCACTGTTACTTGGCATAGTTTTATGCAAAATGAAAATTTATTTGAAGTTCAAAGACCACTTTAAAAGTTTTTTGTGTCTTAAGTATTTGCATGTGTACATGTGAGTACTGCACATGTTTTACCCCTATATTTATCCATTTGTCCTACTTTCTCCTTGTCGTTTTTGTCTCTGTCTGTCTCTCGTTCATCCTGTCGGGTCTCACCCTAGTGATATTTGGGCCCTGGGATGTGTCCTATATGAAATGTGCACGCTTAAGCATGCAGTAAGTACCTTGTGTTCTCTGTACTTCTTACCTAAGAGTGCAATTGAGCTTTGAAGTGTATGAGCAGCTTCTTGCATACGAGTGCCTTTTCTATGCGAATGATCAAAAAGAATCAGCTCTTTAATGTCTTGTTTATTTCTATGTGAATGTAGATCTCATCTTTTTCTCTCTTTCTTCACATCTTTCTTTATTTAATGAAATGTTGGAGGAGACACATATTTTATACTCCATTACATTATAGACACTATAAAGAATTCCTACTTTAGATTAATTTTTTAAATTCTCTTTGATAGGCCTTTGTGATTTATCTGTTATGGGAATATATTTGTGTTAATATTTTTGTTTGATGTCTTTCTCGCAGTTTGAGGCGGGAAACATGAAGAACCTGGTGCTAAAAATCATTCGTGGTTCATACCCGCCTGTTTCAATGCATTATTCCCAAGATCTGCGCTTTCTCCTAACCCAGCTTTTTAAACGCAACCCAAGGGAAAGACCCTCAGTCTCTGCCATTCTGGACAAGCCTTTTCTTGCACGCAGGATTCACAAGTTTCTCACTCCTCAGGTGCGATTCATTTATTACAGTCGGTTTGTACTGTACATTATGACTCAGATGAATTATATAACACTTGCATCTAATTTCAGACCCATACCACTCAAGACACTCAAGTTTGTTATTGTTCCCTTGTGTGTTATAGCTTATTGCTCAGGAATTCAGCCACTCACCTCAACTTAATCATCCTAAACCTAGTGTCACCCAGGGAGCACCAGGTAAACACATTTTCTTGCTTTGTTATGCTTTAATTTTACCGTCTTTTCAGCAAAAAACAAAGCACTTAAGTTGCAATATAGTTAAATGGCTCTCTCGCTCACCTTTAAAATAAATATTAAAGTTTTCTTATTCCCCATTCCCACATTATTCTTAAACAATCTCGCGGCCCAACAGGGGGCCATGGCCCCCAATTCTAGACCCACTGTGCTATACTGTTTATTGATAATGGTTCTGTTTCGACTTGTTTCAACTTCATCTAGTAGCAGATTTAACTGGACAAAAAATCACATTCACAAACCGCTTTGCCATGTAGCTGCATGCAATTTTGTACTTTAGCTTTTTTATTAACCTGTAATCTTACCATAAATCACAGTGGCGGCCAGTGACTTCTTTTTTTGAGGGTGCACGATGTGAAGTTCATCACAACATGAATGTAGCCCGTCATGTGTGTGGTTCGTAATTTCAAAATATCTGTTTTGCTCGTCGAGTGACCCTGTGTGTTTCACGTGTCTTCTCAAAATAAGTGCCTGCTGCAGACGCGTCTAAAGGGTTTATGATAAAAGAGACACTCGCATTTACCAGATACTCGCATAATCTCATGCATAATCAGAGTTTACTGTTAAGGGAGTGTCTTGGGTGTATTTTGTGAATGTGAGCGTCTCTTTTATCATAAACAGTTTTGATGCTTGTGCAGCAGGCACTTATTTCAACAAAACACGTGATGCACATGGTTCACATGATGCAACGAACACATATTTTGAAAAAGAGAAACGCGCATGACACTCCAAACACTTATTTTGAATTTGTGCCTCTAAGAAGAGCAGTTACGAGCCGCCACTGGTAAATCGGCAATTCAAAGTAAAGTTCCTGTAAAGTCAATTTTGAAAATTGTTTCTAAACACTTAATAAATGTTAGAAATGTATTAGTGAAACACGTCACAAAGACTGTAAACTATAGTACTGAATTGCAGAGTTTCCATTTCTGAGTTTAGGATTTTTAGGCGGGTCTAAAACAGTGGCTTAATGACGCACATGAGCTACTGCGCATGAGCATTCATTCAGATAGTAGGTTGATTTGAAAGTTGAGAGAGACGGTAGATTTCCCACTCACAGTTTGAGAGCAAAGAAACATATCTAAATACTTGCTGTTTTTTTCATCGTTCAAATTGGGTGCAAATACCAAATTTTTCTGTGGTGTGACATACTCAAAACACATTTAATATCTTGACTTTATAGGGACTTTAAAAATGAACGACTTCTGATTAATTTGGTGCTGCAGATCAGTTTACGTTTTTACATCCCTTTACTCTTCACTCCGCAGCCAAACGTCCCGCCCCTGGCCCCGCCCCCATCTCTCCAGCTCAGAAAATCACCAAACCAGCTGCCAAATATGGAGTGCCTTTAGCAGTACGGAGACCATCTGAAGCTCTCAGGAAAGTCCCGGACCTGGCAAAGAAACCAATTAAACTCAAGCAGGTGAGATGCCTGAGCCTTATGGCAAAGAGCAAGCACCAAGAATTCCATCGGCTAATCCATCCTCATGTTTTCTACCAATATGGCCACAAAATACGTAGTTATTGGGGTTATTGATGGTTAGGTTTTTATGCATGGGCAACAATATTGTGTTTGTTTGTCATATGGATATTGGTTGTTTTCCGGCTCTGCTACCTTACATATGAGAGCGAGAGACCTCTGATCCTCGCTCCTGGTGTCATGTTGTTGTCCAGGCTGCCCCTCATGTTCCAGTTCATAGAAGAGTGAGTCGAATGGAGGAGGAGAGAAGGAAGCATGAGGTATTTCAGACAGTGCCCCCTATCTACAGCTTCCTGTTCTAACACCCAGCCCTCCTCCTTTTAACACATTCACCCCTGCACCAATCCACTCTGTACTCTGTAATCAGTTTATTTTTGGCCCTATCTTTTGTATCCCAACATCCTGAGAGACCCTGAGTGTCGCTAATAAAACCCATTTAGAACAGGTTTTTGAGAGATGATGTGGTGATATAGACATGGACAGATATTTACCCTAATCCAATAAAAAGGTTAGGTAATTCTTTAGTAGATTATAGTAAAATTGATTTCCTTTCCTTTTTTTGTTTCTCCTTGGTGACTATCAGATGATGGTAGTCTACATTTCTGATCCTCTTTCTTCTTTTTTTTTTAACTTTCACCATCTCAGTGTTCATAACACCTGCTGTACAGTACCTTCTGAATGGATCTGTTTAAGCAACTGTTATTTGCTGCTTTTTTATATTTATGTATTGAGGAATTTTAAAGAATATACAGTGGCTCTAAAAATCTGGAAGTCGCACATACCAATTATACAACATAATATTTTATCAAGCCAAATGGCATCTATTTAATGTTCATATACACTTTTCAAATGAAATGTCTCAAAAAATAAATTTCATTGGGTATCGAATTATAAAGCAATGCATCCATCCATCCATTTTCCACTTTTCTTTTGCTTGGTTGTGGGAATGCTGAACCCATCTCAGCATCTCTGATGTATTGTTACTGTATTTAAAGCAATGAAAACTGCATTTATTTTAATCCATACACCTTTTGGTGCCACTGTATATGGACATCAAAATGTGTTTGAAACAGACAAATCCGTTTATCACTGTTGTGTTCGTTTAAAACAAATTGTGCATCCGTTGGTTTAGGGAATGCTGCTTATTTTTTGCCTAAAAACTATCACATATTCTTTTACAGGAGGGAGTTAGGAAAAAACGGATGGAGATGATGGAGAGAGAGAGGAAACAAAGAGAACAGGTGAGCTCTTGTTTCTGTACAGCAGTTGATATAAAGTTCAGTGTAAGGCCTTAATGCTTTCATGAAAGCGATATATGCTATTTGAGTGATATGTCTCTTGGGTAAAAGCCACTTTAAAGCCTCTTTATTAAGGCAGTGAGCATCAGTAATTGTTTTTCTCTTTCTGTAGATGTTGTTATTAAAGGCTGCTCAGATGAAGAGATATGAGAAGGAAAAGGTGAAGTGATGGATGCCCATCTGTAAATAATTGTTTACAATAATTTTATTGAGCGTGTAACAAACATTGACATTTTTAATTTTAGCTGAACCGATTCAACCGTGCTCGGGAACAGGGTTGGAAACTTGTCCTCAGTTCTAGTGGAGGCAGCAGTCCAGAGCGAAAGGTACAATGCTCTCTAGGTCAGCTGATAAAATTATTATTTTTTTTATTATTTATCAAGTTTCTTTCACTTTTATCACTTTTATAGTTTCATGTTGGTGGTGGTGGTGGTGGCGGCGGTGGGGGCGGCGGCATTGGAGCACCTCATTGTCCTGGAATTGTCCCCTCTCCTCTGCCTGGCCCCGCCCATGCCGCACCCCATCTTCCTGGTCCCTTCCCCGCTCCCAGCAGAGCTCATGTAGACCACTCAGCGGATGACCAACCATTAAGACCAACACACAAAGATGGTGCCAGTGAAGGCGGCAAGTGTTCAGGGGACATTGGCAGGTCAGATGAGAAATGAAAGAAAAAAATTATTTTTCAAATTACTAGGCATGTTCGACCTAATGAGGTGATGCACAGACCAACCACATGAAAAGTACCTTGCAATTCTGCTGTGCCGCATAAAGTCGAACACACCTACTATGTTTCAAGTATCTTGGTATTTGTGTCTTTTACTAAACCCACCGATTATTTATTAATGATTATTATAATTGTTTAAAACCAGTGGTTGCATAACAAATAATTATTATCCATCACACAAACATGAGACCTTTAAGTTTTACAAAGCACTGTGTTGTGATTTCTTGCTTTCTTATCTTTATATTCTGCTCTCACAATCTGAATGACTTTAGACACTGTGGTCCTGCAATAAGGGCACACAATTTATTTGGACTTTTCTCCCAAGTCTTTTGGGTCTATTTTGTGTTTATGATTAAAAAAAAATATTCATTATTTTAACATTTGGTAAATTATAATTTTAACCTCTGTATAATGTTACTGTGGTTAAAGGATTCCTGCAGACTCTGAGAAACTGAACGGTCATGTCTGCATTCCCGATAAGGGTGTTATGAAGAGAGAACCACGGAAAGCAAGTCTCCAAAATGAGCAGATTTTAAAGAACAACTTTAGGTCAGTTGACTGTGTTTCATCAGCATGTGAATGTGTTTAAATGTGCTTAGGTGTTTATAATTGTCCTTTAAATGGAGTTATGTGATCACTCCTTGCATCATCACTTTAGGTTACGTGGTCAGTTAGCAGCGGAAAGGGGTAACCAGGTGGAAGAGTTTTTACAGCGGAAAAGAGAAGCCATGCTGAATAAAGTCAGAGCAGAGGGACAGTTGGTATGATTTTTTTTACTTCTACCTCTTCTGATTAAAGAAGTGCTCAAAGTTTAATACAGGTCTCTGTTAACAATATTTAAAGGAACACTCCGCTTTTTTGGAAAATCATTTACCAGTTCAATATTTGATTTTTACCGTTTTGGAATCCATTCAGCCAATCTTGGGGTCTGGCAGTACCACATTGCTTAGCACAATCCATTGAATCCTTACTAGACCTTTAGCATCGCACCCAAAAAAAACCCTAAAGAGTTTCAATATTTTTCCTATATAAAACTTGACTCTTCTGTAGTTACATTGTGTACTAAGACAGGCAGAAAATAAAAATTTTCTAGCCAGATATGGCTAGGACTATACTCTCATTCTGGCATAATAATCAACGACTCTGCTGCCGTAACATGGTTGCAGCGCCTGAAATAGTCCCCTTGGTAACTTTCCATAGCTGGGGACTATTTTCAGCACTGAGTAATATCATTGCGCCTCCTGCAGCCATGTTACGGCAGCAAAGTCCTTGATTATTATGCCAGAATGAGAGTATAGTTCCTAGCCATATCTGCCTAGAAAATTGCAATTCTTAATTTTCTGTCAGCTTTAACACACAGTGTAACTACAGAAGAGTCAAGTTTTAAATAAAAAAAATATCAAAACTCTTTGGTTATTTTTTAGTGCAATGCTAATGGTCTAATCAAATTCAATGGATTATGCTAAGCTATGCTAAAATTGGTTGCAAAAGACGTGAAGATCGGCTGAATGGATTTCAAAATGGTAAAAATCAAATGTTTAACTCTAGGGGAGCTGGAAAATGAGCATATTTTAAAAAAAAGTGGAGTGTCGCTTTAAAAAAAACAATTACTGTTATAGTAAGATGCTTACAAAGGAAATACATCGGACCATGCAATAAACATTGAAATATACACTTTTATGCATTTACACACATTTCAACAGCATAGCCATAAGCTTTTATCAGCCAGGGGGTGTTTGGATTTTGGAGTCATTGATCAATATTTTAATATTTATTAACGTGGCTTTTGTAATATTGGTTGAACCAATGGGTGAATAGGGGGCCCGGCAAAACCTGGCCGTCATCTCCCGATGCAGGAGACCCCAAGTCAACAAAGAGGAGGAGGTATGAGTCCAGTCTGGAACTGAACTTTATTGCTCCATCCACTTTGTCGACCCTCAAACCCCCAGTTCTTTATTTTTCTCTCCCTGCACAATTTATGTTTGTGTATGCAAGTGTTCAATACATCATTTCAGTTCACCCAACACCATGTTTCTGCCAAAATGACCCTTGATTTTTATGTGTATTTTTGTAAATGTTTGCCTGCTTTAACACAATTTGTTTTAAATCCTACATTTTCTAATTAATTACTTAAAGACGTGAATTTAATCACAGACTTAATTCCGGATTCCTGTTGAAGAACGTCTAATTCCTCCGCTTATTAATGAATCTGCTGTAACTGCTCACCTCTTGGTTTTGCAGCCAGAATGCCTTGTTTCTTTTTATATCAGTTCACCAGTTCATGTTTTGTTTGTGTCTTGGCCATATTCTTCTGTCTGCATATTTGTTAGAAGGATGCAAAGGGAAAAACAGATGTCATGTGATGTGTGTATTTCTCAGGAGTACTTGATGAGGCTACGGCAGATCAGACTGCAAAACTTTAATGAACGTCAGCAGATCAAAGCTCGCCTCAGAGGAGAAAAGGTACGTATGAAACTCTCACATTCATGCCCTCAGTTGAAATGGCTTTCAAATGTTGGTTTTAAAATGACAAAGTTGTCAGCAGTTTTAGTATACAGGTGTCTAATATTTATTACACAGATTGTATTAAAGGAATAGTTCAAACAACAATAACATTTCTTTCATCATTTACTCATGTTGTTTCTAATCATATTATTTTATTTGTAAACAAAAAATGATGTTTATAAGCATTTCTTTTATTTTTGTACATTATCTTAAAGTATGACAGTGATGGATCAGACAGTCAGGAATCATGTGAAGAGGCAGTCCTCAGGAGAAAAAAGATTGAGGCTTTAAAGGTGATTCATTTTTTCTTCTGATATTCACGATACTGGCATTATGTTGTATCTTTATGTATAGCTTTGATAATAAGCAGTCAAACATATGGATGCTTTGTGTTTGTGTCTGTTGCTTTAGGCCCAATCAAAAGCTCGTGCCGCCATACTCAAAGAACAGCTTGAAAAGAAAAGGAGAGAAGCATACGAGAGAGAGAAGAAAGCATGGGAGGATCATGTATATCATTCTCCTTCCTTAGTCTTGCCTCAGTCATCATATGTGATGTTTACTACCTTATTGGTTATTATTTCTCACCTATGCTCTTGTCCAGCTTGTAGCACGAGGAGTAAAGGTTCCTGCTGCAGCTCCACCTTCTTCAGCCACTCCCAATCAGCAGCCTGACCCCACCCCCCAGGAGGAGGTCGCCAAAGCCACGCCCTCTTCTAGACCCACCACTCCAGCCATTTCCATGACTGCTGCTTTGAAGGACGTGGGCGCGGTTAGTCGCCCGTCTTACTAAAGAAGCTTTTCACTCTACTACAAAATATATTTGCAGCCATTTTTTTTTCTAATTATTCCTTTAAATTATTTGCAGTAATACCATTATACATTATCTGTATCAATAATAATAATTTTTCTTTTATCTTTAAATGGTAGTGGCACCACTATTTTATTTAACATATTTAATTTTTTCTAGATTTCATCTGTGCAGAGTTCACCTATAAAAGAGGACTCTCTCAAAGCAGAAACATCAGGTGTACAGGTGAGAGTTGCATATTTAGATGCAATGTAGAAGGATGTTTGTATTAAATAGTTCTCAATAAAAATATGTTTTTATTTTTAAAGAGTGAAAAGAAGGAGATTCTTCGCAGGCTGAATCAGAAGGTCCAGACTCCTGAGGAAGATACTAAGAAACATTCCACACTTTGTAGCAATGAACCATGTCCCACTCCTCAACCAATCCAATATCCAGTCACAGACGAAAGGCCACCCACAGGTGGTGATAGGAAGAAATGGGAGGCTGTCGCTCCACCCCTGCTCTCTGTAGCAGAACAGACTCTGGAGGAAACCTGTGCAACTCTGGCAGGTACCAACACAACACTTGGATCAATTTGTTTTCTTAGATTTGGTTCTTATGTAGTCCCTCGGTTATTAAAGATCATTTTTGGGAAGGCACAAAAATTGGCAGGCACTCGAAGCCACTGTTGCCTCACAGCAAGAAGGTACCCTGTTTGAGCTCTGGCTAGGTCAGATGGCCTTTCTGTGTGAAGTTTGCATGTTCTCCCCGTGTCAGCATAGGTTTATTTCGGGTACTCTTTGGGTATTCCTCCCACAGGCCAAAACATGCAGTTTATGTGAATGATATTTTGTGCCTCCTCTATCATGTGAATTGATCAATTTGTCTGGACTGAATTGTGTGTAAATTAACCAGTTCTTGCCATTAATATAGCCATAGATTCTGGAATGGCATTACGAATGCATACATAAATAAAAGAAGGTTCATTTGAGGCACTCGGTTGCAAAAGCAGCTAAATGCCACCTCCATCAAAAAAATCGGCATGTATTTTACGT